>NW_012109964.1:540911-542321 GCF_000951045.1 Mandrillus leucophaeus | reverse complement strand
GCAATAAACATCCAACATGTTGATTTCTATCCCCCTTTTTTGCTTCTTCTCCCCCAATATAATAGAAGGAGGTGTAGTGAGTAGAGCTGAAAAGTGCCACAACCCTAAACCAGGTGACTTTTTCAGGATCATGACCAGCCTCTCTTCTCAAGCTTAACCCTTGAAGCTTACATTTTAGGATTTGGGAGGCAAGAATAGCAATTCCATTGATATCAGGTGCCTGGAATGGGGATAGAATCAAAGCTGCCCTGCAAACAGGATCATCTAGACCATGGGAGAAACTGCCCTTCACTAGCGTAGGAATATATTAAATATTTAAAAATAAATACAATTTAAATGAAAAAACTAAAAAACTATTTCGTATTTACTATGTGAAATATTTTTGTGAATAATATTTGTGTTGTATGGGCAATGTGTTTTTGTTCAGAGACAAGTAAAAGTCTCAAAGGCTGGTTATGTCAGTTTGATAGAAGTTTCAAAGATGGTCAGGAATGACTGTCTTTTATAAGGGAGGTCAGGAATGGGGGAAAATCAGCATCTACCCACAAAGGTGCTGAAATTTAACAGATAAGTATGTGCAGGAGGAATACTAGATGAAGAACAGTAAAAAGCCCAGTTTGAAGCCTTGACATTATTCGGAGCCTTGCATTATTCTGAGACACTGGGGAGCCAGGCCCAGAGTGACTGGTTAAATCGGATCATATTTGCATGTGCTTCAGAACCTGTGGCCTGATCTTCCACTCCAGGTCAGGAAGAGATTATAGGCAACTGTTTTCAGAGAGGATGAAAAGGAAAACTGAATATCCTGATATAGTTGTTTATTTTTTAAAAAAGCAATTTAATTTAGAAATGGGAAATATGCCCAACTCAAGGGTAGTAGAGAGGCTACATGAATTTGGAGCCAATGACAAATGGAGAAGGGCATTAGAACAAAGCTTGCAAGGTTTGGAAGATACTGGAAATGATTTTTCCTGTATATATCATCTTTTAGAAAATATTTTCATGAAATTTTAGAAAACTTAACAGAAATCTTTAAAGTTGTTCCTGTTTGCAGTGTTATAAAAGATATGTAATGTTTTAATGTATATTATGTTCTTATACATTTTTATCAAAATAATTGACTGGATAGTATGATCACTTATCTGTCAGATCTTTAAAAATATATTTTGAGAGAAAATTATCTTCTTTTCATTTATTTTTATTTTTATTTTATTTCACTAGCTTTGGGGGAACAGGTGGTCTTTGGTTATGTCAAGTTCTTTAGTGGTGATTTCTGAGATTTCGGTGCACCTGTCAGCTGAGCAGTGTACACTGTACCCAATGTGTAGTCTTTTATCCCTCACACCGCTGAGAAAATTATCTTCTGCTAGAGATTTTCCCAGCAAACCTCACTTAAGAAAAATTAATAAA
>NW_012109964.1:534867-536416 GCF_000951045.1 Mandrillus leucophaeus | reverse complement strand
TATCTCCTGACTGCGTGATCCACCCGCCTCGGCCTCCCAAAGTGCTGGGATTGCAGGCGTGATTATGAACATATCTTTAATCTTAAACTCTTTTTTTAAAAAACTAACACAGTCGCCTCTGATTTGGAAAGCAAGCATGGTAATAGATTAATATGGGTTACAGTGAAATCTTCCTTCCCTTGCAAAACAGAGAAGCATGTAAATGGAGCCCCACTCCTCCCCCAGTACACCGTTTCAAAATTGCTCAGTATTCTGAGATTTTAAGAAGAGGGGAAGAGAGAAAAAGGATTGCAGTTGCTTTTATTCATTCACGTCCCTGTTGGCCTAGGGCATCCCTGTCACCATTCACAATTTACCCCATTCGCTGAGGGAATGGTTAAGTACAGGCATCTCTTGGTTGTATTGGGTCTCATTTTGGACAAGGATAAATTCCCAGAGAATTGATTTTTGCCATCATTTTTAGAGCATGATGAAATTTTATTTAAAACATTTAGAGCAGACTGCTCTGCTTCCCTTGGGAATCTTAGGTTTCAAGAAAAAAATATGATTCTTTCTCTTTCCAGATCAAAATCTCAGAGCTTAATACAGGCAACAGTTGCTGCATTTTTGCTTTGTTTTGTTTGAATGCTACTGCAAGAAAACATCAAAGGCTTCATAATTTAGATTAGAGAAACAACCATGGTGGGCAGAAAAGCAGGACAAAACCCCAAACAAAGGCCACCCCTGGCACAGGCCTCCAGGGCCTCAGAAGTGGCCTGATAATCTGCCTTCAGCATGGGCACAGGGCCAGGATAACAAAACCTCTGGAGGTGCAGAATCCTGATGTGTTTGTAGTGAAACCCCTAGGCTGGTTGGTCACTTAACCAGGTAGAGGAAACATAAAGGAAAGAAGCCTGGAATCTCCCTCAAGTTATAAACAATGGTAGAATTTGGTGGAATGGTGGAATATGGGCTCTGTTCTTGCTTCCACAGCCAGGAGGAGCCCACTTCTTCTCTCCCTTCTCTCTTTTAATTTGCAAACAAATTTTTTAATATTTATTTTTGATGTCACATATAGTTGAATTCATTTTTTGTACAGGCTGATGAGTTTACTTGGTGAGTTATATAGCACCATCACATGTAAGATACAGAACAGTTCCATCAGCCCCAAAATGCTTTTATGCTGCCGATTTGCAGTCACATTCTCCCCTATCCCCATCCCATCCCAGACCTGCTTTCTGTCCCTGTTTGTCTTTTCCAGGATGTCACATAGATGGGATCTTACGGTATGTAGCCTTTTGCATCTGGCTTCTTCTACTTAACATAATGTATTTGAGATTCATCCATGTTGTATCAACAGTTCACTCCAGAGTATTTTTCTGTATGGATGTGCCATAGTTTGTGTATTCATTCACTCATTGAAACTATTTGATTCCACTTTGGGACCATTATATGTAAAGCTGCTGTAAACATTTGTGTAGAGGGTTTTGTGTGAATGTATGTTTTCATTGCTCTTGGGTCTGCTCTCATTTTGAATGGGTATAACACATTGATGTCTTTTTTTTTTTTT
>NW_012109964.1:531410-533727 GCF_000951045.1 Mandrillus leucophaeus | reverse complement strand
AACTCAAGGGTAGTAGAGAGGCTACATGAATTTGGAGCCAATGACAAATGGAGAAGGGCATTAGAACAAAGCTTGCAAGGTTTGGAAGATACTGGAAATGATTTTTCCTGTATATATCATCTTTTAGAAAATATTTTCATGAAATTTTAGAAAACTTAACAGAAATCTTTAAAGAGTTGTTCCTGTTTGCAGTGTTATAAAAGATATGTAATGTTTTAATGTATATTATGTTCTTATACATTTTTATCAAAATAATTGACTGGATAGTATGATCACTTATCTGTCAGATCTTTAAAAATATATTTTGAGAGAAAATTATCTTCTTTTCATTTATTTTTATTTTTATTTTATTTCACTAGCTTTGGGGGAACAGGTGGTCTTTGGTTATGTCAAGTTCTTTAGTGGTGATTTCTGAGATTTCGGTGCACCTGTCAGCTGAGCAGTGTACACTGTACCCAATGTGTAGTCTTTTATCCCTCACACCGCTGAGAAAATTATCTTCTGCTAGAGATTTTCCCAGCAAACCTCACTTAAGAAAAATTAATAAACAATGACATAGCAATTTTAGTAAGTACAAGAAATGGAAATATTTTGAGAAGCTAAATGGAAAAACTTTAAGTCCTATTTCAGTTTTGATTAGCTGCAACTCAAATGATGTAGAAAAACAGTATTTCAGAAGCTGCAGTGAATATAAAAATTGTGTTAAAAGAAAAGAAACTAAAGAGATTGTTCTAAGTAAATTATGATAAGTAATTCAGGGTAAAATATAGTAATATTTTGAATTTTGATTAATAGACTGGGATTAGAGGCTATAATTCTAATTAGTAAACATAACAATGGATATCAGCTCTACCCTCAAATTTTCAACTACTATTGCTACATTTTGAAAGTTACTTCCAGATAGGCTTTCCTTAGTTGGCCAACTTTGGCGTAGACCAAGAGTCAGCAAAGTATGGACCTGCCTGAGGACCAAATCTGACTGTTTTTTGTGAATAAAGTTTTACTGGAACACAGCCACACCCATTTGTTTAGGTATCGCCTATATCTGCTTTCACATTACAGTGCAGAGTTGAATAGTTGCAACAGATAATATGGTCCACGAAGCTTAAAATACATGTCTTCCGATTCTTAAATAAAAACTTGCCCATTACTCCCTGCTCTAGAGTCAGCTCTGAAACCAGGCCTTCCATTAGTTGGGCAACTTTGGTCTGTATTCAGTTCCTCAGATCAAGATCTTGATTTCATTGAAGGAGATTGAATCACACTATCAAAACTCACAGGACACTATATTTAAGACAAAAGAGTTCCACTTTATTAATTTATAGTCAGAAATGTAGCTCCCAAGGGAAATAGAATATGTAATGTGCTCGTTAGGGAGTAGTTTCCATTGTATTTAGAAGGTGGTTTGGTGTGCAGAAGGTCAGTGCAAGAGGTTAACTGGATAACCCTAATGGCTAGAGTCTTGGTTGCCATCATTTGCTAGTTTGTTCTCAGGTCCATCCCTTGCCCTTCTCTTGTATCACAAACAGCATTGCAGTCCCTCTTTCCAGCTGATTTCTGGGAAGGTTTGGCAACGGGAGGCACTGATGGAACACAGTGGTAGAGGAGAAGCCTGAGAGCTCTATCCTGCTTTGGGTGGCATCTCTGGAGTGGTTATGCCTGCGTTTTTTGGTCTAGATCCCACAGACCAGTCCCAGCCTCTGGGCTTTAGTACCGTACCCCTTCCTTTTATTACTCTAGTCCTCTTGGAGGTGGTAGAACCTCCTACTGATGCTAATCCCTAGGTTGCCTTCATCTCCTCTGTTTCAGGTTTTTTCTGGTGAACCAATTTCCTTTGTTTGAAGTACTGTTGTGGTTTCTATTTTCAGATATGACCCAGACTGATACAGGCATCAAACTCTCTGTCAAGAAGAATTCTGGAATCACTCTTTCCCATTCTGACTGTGGTCAGAATTCCTGTTTAGCTAGTGGCCAGGCACATCTGTCCTGTCTTACTAACAGTCCGTGGTAATGCTATACAACCGAAAAGGCCAGACTTGTGTGTCCATCATTGTGATTGTGAATTGCATGGCACTGAAACTTGATTCTCTGCTCGCAGGATATTGCTTAATATCAGCCACTTCTGTGACTAAAAGATTTTATTCATTATATATATTTTTAAAAGAATCTATTCTCAAAGTTCAAGATTAGTAATGACATTAAATTCTACCATGGTCCAAATATATTGGTTATACCTTCCTCCATTGCCTTCAAACTACCAAATTCTTCTGCTGGCCCAGAAGTCCAGTAGGGGAGTCTCAGGAACCATCCTCTACCT
>NW_012109964.1:527757-529757 GCF_000951045.1 Mandrillus leucophaeus | reverse complement strand
CTATAGCTGGGATTAATGTGATGGCTGATCAGGCAGCAGTGCCTTGACTAAATATGATGCCCTGAGGGATCACAGATAATGGAACTTGTGTGGGTACTTCCTCTAGTGATGGTTTACCTATCAAGCAAGGTAGATGACATTGACAAACTATAGTTGACAAATATAGCATGAGGCGGGAATTTCCAGTGTAGAAAGCATAGTGATTCAAAAGAATATAAAATAATTGTTTTTAAATATGGAAGCCTTTTTTTGTTGTGAGACTTTGATTTTGGGAGGTGATTTAGCTAATTCAAGAAGCCAGACTGAATATGATGGAATTCTATTAATAAATTATAGTGATGTATCAAGTACAAATAAGACTGAGAACTGAAATTACTTTTCATAGGGATGGTAAATTAAATGTGTACTTTTCACATCTCTCTGTTTTTGTTATAATTCACAATTTTCAAATATTTATGCAAAAAGTTTTTGAAGATGTAATTATATTTGTGATTGCCTTTTTATAGATAGACCACTTGATGCTGTGAGGATGTTTACACTCTTATATCACTTGCTACTATACAGTTAGAATGTTCCATAACAGCAACCTTGAAAAGATGAGATCAATTTTAAATACATATGTGAATCTTCCTTTCCTTTTGTCCCACTGAAAACACACATGCCCAAACCACAAAACACAATGGGCATTAGAATCTTTTTCATCATTCTGTACTCTGTAGTCTCTGCTATCATATGGCCACCTATAATAACTCTGCAAAGAACTTCAGCCACAGTCAAAGTTTATGGTAATGCAGTTTTTGTTTTTCAGAAGTGGTCAGTGGGTAGAAGATTGGTTAGTGGTCAGAAAATTTCATCCTTTCGTTTTACTTGGCGCTTTCATAATATAAAACACTTAACCTGTTGCAATTGTTCTTGTGATGCTGTTGCATGGTTGTAGGTGGAAAGGCCCTCAGTGCTCATGCCCTGCAATTTTGCTGCTCACAGTGTGTTTGTTCGTGCAGTAGCAGATCAGCATTCGCATCCTGGGATCTTGTTTAGCATGCAGAGGCCCCAGACCTAATGGATCAGAATCTGCATTTTAACAAGTTTCCAGGGTGATTGATATGCACAATTAAGTTTAAATAGTACTGCCCCAGAAATTGCTTGAAAATATGGCAGAATCTCATATTTGCACTTGATTTTTTTTCTCCCACAAGGAATAAAAAATAAATGTCACCAGGACTTGATGCCAGCCATGGCATTATAGCTTTTGGTCTTTGGGACTTTTCAAATGCAGTGCTGTCAAGATTTTCTGAATACCTTTATTCTGAAAGAATAAGAGCTCCCATCATGATCTCTTTTGATTCTGTCTGTGCTTCCCAAAAGTGTGTAGGTGGCTCTGTTACCCATAAAATTATCTTAGTGCCTCTTAACTTATGCCCTTTCAAGAGCCATAGGATGTTGTATTTTCATCGGAGAATGTAATCATACTCAGAAACCACGTATTTAGATTTGTACCATATTTTAAATTAATTACACTCTAGGCCAAAATGTTTCATGCTTTTTCCAGCAGCAAATTTCCTCCTTTGCTCCCTCCCTCAATCCCTCCCTGCTTGTTTTTATTTTCTTCTTATTTCCTTTTTTTTTTTTTTTTTGATAATGCAAAAGTATTTGAAGTCTTCAACTCTTAAATATTAAACTGGAAATACTACCCAATTTTCTTATTCCATTTTTAAAAGACCATAAAATGTATCTGTAATAAACTGGGAACCACTTTTTTCTTGTTTGATCAATCTCAGTGCTAAAACTTGCTATATAATTTGAGTGATAGGAGCCACTTTAGTTGACTGAGAAAAATGTATCTTGGCTGGACATTGTGGCTCATGCCTGTAATCCCAGCACTTTGGGAGGCCAAGGCTGGCAGATCACATGCGGTTAGGAGTTCGAGAGCAACCTGTCCCACATGGTGAAACCCCATCTCCTCTGAAAGTACTAAAATTAACAGGGCATGGTGGCGCATG
>NW_012109964.1:523000-525642 GCF_000951045.1 Mandrillus leucophaeus | reverse complement strand
AATTAAGTTTAAATAGTACTGCCCCAGAAATTGCTTGAAAATATGGCAGAATCTCATATTTGCACTTGATTTTTTTTCTCCCACAAGGAATAAAAAATAAATGTCACCAGGACTTGATGCCAGCCATGGCATTATAGCTTTTGGTCTTTGGGACTTTTCAAATGCAGTGCTGTCAAGATTTTCTGAATACCTTTATTCTGAAAGAATAAGAGCTCCCATCATGATCTCTTTTGATTCTGTCTGTGCTTCCCAAAAATGTGTAGGTGGCTCTGTTACCCATAAAATTATCTTAGTGCCTCTTAACTTATGCCCTTTCAAGAGCCATAGGATGTTGTATTTTCATCGGAGAATGTAATCATACTCAGAAACCACGTATTTAGATTTGTACCATATTTTAAATTAATTACACTCTAGGCCAAAATGTTTCATGCTTTTTCCAGCAGCAAATTTCCTCCTTTGCTCCCTCCCTCAATCCCTCCCTGCTTGTTTTTATTTTCTTCTTATTTCCTTTTTTTTTTTTTTTTTGATAATGCAAAAGTATTTGAAGTCTTCAACTCTTAAATATTAAACTGGAAATACTACCCAATTTTCTTATTCCATTTTTAAAAGACCATAAAATGTATCTGTAATAAACTGGGAACCACTTTTTTCTTGTTTGATCAATCTCAGTGCTAAAACTTGCTATATAATTTGAGTGATAGGAGCCACTTTAGTTGACTGAGAAAAATGTATCTTGGCTGGACATTGTGGCTCATGCCTGTAATCCCAGCACTTTGGGAGGCCAAGGCTGGCAGATCACATGCGGTTAGGAGTTCGAGAGCAACCTGTCCCACATGGTGAAACCCCATCTCCTCTGAAAGTACTAAAATTAACAGGGCATGGTGGCGCATGTTTGTAGTCCCAGCTACTTGGGAGACTGAGGCACAAGAATTTCTTGAACCTGGGAGACAGGCACAAGAATTGCTTGATTCATGCCACTGCACTCCAGCCTGGGTGACAGAGTGACTCTGTCTCAAAAAAACAAACAAACAAAAAAAAGTATCTTGACTCTGTTCCAGTGGTAGAAAAAGATATTTTATACGTGATTTTTTTTTTCATAGAAATACTTAATTTTTACCTCTATCCTTGGATGATTGCAAAACCCTTCTATTTGCCTTCTTCTCTGGACTTTTTGACATGTTTCCTATCTTAGCATAAAAAGCCTTTTTGAGAAATTATCCTCTTTGAACTCAAAAATTGGAATCTAAGTGGAAAGCTCTAAAAGACCACCTTTTAGTAATTTATAGTCATGTCCTTTGGCAAATAACCAAATAATTATGGGGTGGTATTGATTGGCCGAGAAAACCAATGTAGATCATTAGGACCAAAGAATTTTTTCCTCAACAGTAGGAGGTGATATACCCTAAATTTTATCAAAGTACCCTGTCTCTAATCATATAAGATGGGCACTAAATGCTTGGCCTAGAACTCTCTGGTTCTTTCTTATCGGGCTGATTGTTTCTGCTATGTAGGTATATACAGCCACAGACTTTCATTTGATGAGTCCAAGGAACACCCTGGCAACTCATTGCAGGAGCTACAATAAAGCTGATCTGTTTGGACTCTATTAACCCAGAGTTTGTGGACTTCTTTTCCAGCTGATTTGCACTTTCTCTGCTTTCTCTCTGAAGAAAAAATTGACTTAGTAATAGCTTCAGGATGATTTCACATTCTTGCAAAATGGTAGTTTTTAAGATAAGTTCAATTACTCTGTGTACATGTATTCTAACAACAGATTATCTATTCTTAAATCAATTGTACCTAAAACCTGCATTAGGCATGCCTTGACATATTTGCAAGTACAGTCCTGTGCCACATAGCAACTATTTGGTAATGACGGACCACATCTATGACAGTGGTCCCATAAGATTATAATGCCCTATTTTAATTCTACCTTTTCTGTATTTAGATGTCTTTAGATACACAGATAATATTGTGTTATGATTGTTTACCGTATTCAGTACAGTAACATGTTATACAGTTTGGTAGTCTAGGAGCGATAGGGCGTACCACATAGCCTAGGAGTGTAGTAGGCTATACCATCTAGGTTTGTATAAGTACATTTTATGATGTTTGCACAACAACAAAGTCACCTAATGACACATTTCTCGAAATATAACCCTTTAAGTGATGCGTGACTATAATTAATCTGAAGTTATTTAAAAACATACATGGTATATTTTCCGTAC
Organism: Mandrillus leucophaeus; assembly: GCF_000951045.1. Classification (NCBI taxonomy): domain Eukaryota; kingdom Metazoa; phylum Chordata; class Mammalia; order Primates; family Cercopithecidae; genus Mandrillus; species Mandrillus leucophaeus. Next base: position 523,414 of record NW_012109964.1, on the reverse strand, counting down.
ACATTACTAATAATTCAGACTTTATATTAACTTAGGTTAGTAGTCAACCAAACGGTCTACATTATTTGTTTTGTGCTTTTGTGTATCTTTAGTGTTTGGGGGGAAATACACTTTGCAAAATAAATTGTAGAAATATCATCAGCTTATGTCATAGCGGAATGCTTACTAAGGTGCTATAGCTCTTTGCTTAGAAAATTATAGAACATGTATATTATTGATGTACATAACTTATTTAGTATCAAGACAGATTTGTATTTGTGTTTAAAAGATATTAGAAGTGTAAACTCACTGCAAAATTACATAAGGTAGCATCATCATTTTTTTTTTAAATTATACTTTAAGTTCTAGGGTACATGTGCATAATGTGCAGGTTTGTTACATATGTATACTTGTGCCATGTTGGTGTGCTGCACC
>NW_012109964.1:519663-521051 GCF_000951045.1 Mandrillus leucophaeus | reverse complement strand
GTGGCTGTTTACAGGTGTGATCATAGAGCATTACAACCTCAAACTTCTGAGCTCAAGTGATCCTCCTACCTCAGCTTCCCAAGTAGCTGGAACTACAGGAATGCACAAACATGCCTGGTGATTAGCTTTATTTTAATGAAGAAAAGCCAAGCTGTGTTCAAGGCATTCTAGACAAAACCATAGACCTCATAGTATTTACAAACTATTGGTCAAAGCAGAAATATACACAGACAATAATGGTTAAGATTTTCCAAGTGCCTGTCATATACCAGGCAGAGTAGTGTACATTTTCTTACAGAGTCCGCAACGTTCAGATCTCACCTTTGCCATTTACTAGCTATGGCCTTGGTTTTGTCAGATGTAAAATGGGAAAATTAGTAGCACTTAATTCTTAAGGTTGTTGCAAGCACTGTTATTAAGGGATGCAACTGATACACAGCAAAAGTTCAATATATGTTTTATGATTATTAAGTAGAACTTTTAAAGGAAAAAGGAAAAATAAAAAAGAAATGTTGAACAGCTTTGGTTTAACCAGGGGGTCTGTTTTTTAACTTTCATTAAATCTGTTTATGAAGCCATCAGTCCTTTTTTTTTTTTTTAAGAACTTTTTGTCATCGATTCATTACAAAATGGTTCTTATAGTTTAGTAAGTAGGAGAGACCAAGGCCAAAACCTTTGACTAGAATAAAGGGTCTATTGATTGTATAACTTTTGTAATTATAAACCCTACAACCGTCACAAACACACACATAACCTGTATATAAATGCACACACACAGGCACACATGCACACACACGAAACTGTTAGGATCTGTAAAATCTGCAAAGGATTTTTGTATCCCGAGAGTCTAGCATAATAATTTGTGCGTAGCATGTTCTAAATAATCAGTTGGTTCCTACTCATAGACCCAATTTTGTCTGGTCCTTCTTGAAAAGCTAAAATAAAACAATGTCCACCCTCAACCAGCCCTTTCCCAGGTGACTACTGGAAATGTAAGTTGCCACAATCTTTCAGAAAAACAATTTGCTTATTTTTATCAAGAGTCTTTTTTAAAAGTCCATATAATCTGTCCTACTAATTTAACTTCTGAGACTGTATCATAAGGAAATAATAGCTTTACCATAAAGATATTTATGTCTGTATCTGCTTATTCAAAAGGAAAAATTTTGGCATAACATAAACGGCTATAAGAACAGAAAGGAAGATAATTAAGTAAACTTTGGATGCTTCACTAAAATTGGAAATCCATGTCCTTTTGGCAGGGAATTCCTTCAACTTTGAATTTTTTTTTATTTGTATTATTGAGATAACATCTGCTTAATTCAGATCCTTCTGTGAGAAGGTAAAATATGCTATAAATAAAAAAGTTGCTCAACTCATTTCATATT
>NW_012109964.1:515558-517515 GCF_000951045.1 Mandrillus leucophaeus | reverse complement strand
CAGCTCCTCCTTGTACCTTCAGTAGAATTCGACTGTGAACCGTCTGGTCCTGGACTTTTTTTGGTTGGTAGGCTATTAATTATTGCCTCAATTTCAGAGCCTGTTTTTGGTCTATTCAGGGATTCAACTTCTTCCTAGTTTAGTCTTGGGAGAGTGTAAGTGTCCAGGATCATCATTTTTTAAGAGTAGGCTTCAGTGTCTAATTTATGTTTGCTTGTTTGTTCACAGTACAATGATCTCTTTTGACACACTCCCTGTAGAAAGGAAACATTGCTACCCCTGCAAAAAATAAGCCAATTTTACAGAGGATGGAGATATATGCTTCTCATATTTCAAGTATAATTGATAGAGTATGAAAATTACTGAGGAAAGGATTTTTTTTTTTTTTTGCACATACACTGAACAAATGATAGCTTTTAACAATTGCACCCTGTTCTAATGTTCTTGCATCTAGAGGGGAAGGGTCATAAGGAAAAAGAATTTAACAGTGGGAGGAGGAAGTTCTTGCTGATTCATCCCTCTCCAAATGGAACACACTGGGATCAGATGAATCAAATAGTGTTGAGGGCGAAGGGTTAGAAGACAAGTAGAATGGAAAGTCAGGGATATGAACCACCCATGCACAGAGTGTGTTACCTCAACAGGAGCAGCTTCCGGAAAGAAGCCTTTTCTGATTTTACTGTATCAAGAGAGAGGATTCCAGCTGATTTCAACATCAAAATAGAGATAATTATGCTGATTCCACATCATATCTTTTTGGGGGATCATATGAACCCTCCATGACTGGGTAGACAGAGGTCATCCAAGTGGAAGGGGTTGGCATTTGGTAGACCGAGGAAGGCGAATGTTAATATCATGGCCCACTGGTCTTGAGGATGTCAAGGTCATTTTTTCCAGTGTTTGACCTCATGACCAGAAATATTGATCATTATTAAGTGGCTGGATTCAGTAACTTAATAATTACAATGAATTTCTTCCCAGCACATATACAGCTCAACTTACTACCTTCTAAAATTTGCCTTTCTTAGGTTCACAGAGACTAGACAATGTAAAAAAATAATTAAAAATAATAAAATTTGCCTTGCATTAGGAGCTATCTCTTAAGTTATCTAAACAGTTAGCCTGGTATAGAACACTTGAAATATGTTACAAATAGGAAGATTTTTTTCCCTGCATTTTGTAAACTCTAATAGTTTCATATAGTTTTTTAGTAGAGTCAGAAACATTCAGAAATCAATAATCTTAGAAAATTCCTTCATGTTGTATATTTCTCTTTGTCACTTTTCTTCCCTGCCCCTGCCTTTCACGCACATTTCAAGCATGTTTGTGGCCACATCTTAGATAGTAACCCAGGACATAAGGGTTCATTGCTGATCATAGAGAAGCAAGCTGATCTGGAGACATCAAGCCTTATGGCATGCATAGAACTTATTTAAGAATTGTCAGGGCCAGGTGTGGTGGCTCATGCCTGTAATCCCAGCACTTTGGGAGGCCGAGGTGGGCAGATCTCCTGAGGTTGGGAGTTCAAGATCAGCCTGACCAACATGGAGAAACCCCATCTCTACTAAAAATAAAAAATTGGCCGGGCGCAGTGGCACATGCCTGTGATTCCAGCTACGTGGGAGGCTGAGGCTGGAGAATCGCTTGAACCTGGGAGGTGGAGGTTACGGTGAGCCGAGATCATGCCATTGCACTCCAGCCTGGGCTACAAGAGTGAAACTCCGTCTCAAAAAAAAAAAAAGTCAGGCTGTTCAGCTTGCAGCTTATAAAGTCACGTCATAGTGTCAAACCCTCTGCCTTGCCTTTAATTCAACAAATAGTGCTTGAGGGGGTCCTACCTCTCCCTTCAGTGATACCTACTCCCCTCCCTTTTCTACCCATCACCAGGTTACCATTTTGTTTTTGTATTTTATTTTGCTGTGATTTTTAATATGAGTACAATGCAAATATAATTATC
>NW_012109964.1:492133-514778 GCF_000951045.1 Mandrillus leucophaeus | reverse complement strand
ACACGAAACTGTTAGGATCTGTAAAATCTGCAAAGGATTTTTGTATCCCGAGAGTCTAGCATAATAATTTGTGCGTAGCATGTTCTAAATAATCAGTTGGTTCCTACTCATAGACCCAATTTTGTCTGGTCCTTCTTGAAAAGCTAAAATAAAACAATGTCCACCCTCAACCAGCCCTTTTCCAGGTGACTACTGGAAATGTAAGTTGGCACAATCTTTCAGAAAAACAATTTGCTTATTTTTATCAAGAATCTTTTTTAAAAGTCCATATAATCTGTCCTACTAATTTAACTTCTGAGACTGTATCATAAGGAAATAATAGCTTTACCATAAAGATATTTATGTCTGTATCTGCTTATTCAAAAGGAAAAATTTTGGCATAACATAAACGGCTATAAGAACAGAAAGGAAGATAATTAAGTAAACTTTGGATGCTTCACTAAAATTGGAAATCCATGTCCTTTTGGCAGGGAATTCCTTCAACTTTGAATTTTTTTTTATTTGTATTATTGAGATAACATCTGCTTAATTCAGATCCTTCTGTGAGAAGGTAAAATATGCTATAAATAAAAAAGTTGCTCAACTCATTTCATATTTATAGTATAAGTTTATAAATTGTTAAAATTGTCTTTAAAAATATTCTTTAAACAACAAATACGATGTCATCTGAAAAAGGAATACAAAATTGTCTACAAAGTAGAATCTCAACTATCTAAAAATGCATAGGAACAAGATCAACTGACTAGATGTCATGTTGTTCAAAGGTGCTGCTCAGCCATAAAAAAGAATAAAATCATGTTATTTGCAGCAACATGGATGCCATCATCCTAAGCAAAGTAATACAGGAACAGAAAACCAAATACCACACATTCTCACTTATAAGTGGGAGCTAAGCACTGGGTACATATGACTATGAGGATGGGAACAATGGACACTGGGGACTACTAGAGATGGGAGAAAGGGAGGGGTGCAAGGGCTGGAGGATTGCCTGTTGGGTACTGTGCTCATTGCCTGGGTGACAGGATGATTCATGCCCCAAATCTCAGCATAATACAATATACCTATGTGACAAACCTGCACATGTACTACCAGAATCTAAAATGAACATTGAAATTATAAAATTAAGGATATAAGATAATGTGATAAAAACAATAAGAACAGAACAAATCCCTGCCTAGGAATCTTATGTAGAAGCTCTTGATAAGGTTCACTGATATTTTCATATTCTGCAAGCTTAAAGCTTTCAGAGAACACTATTGTGTATTAAAGTAATTTGTATATATAAAGGAAAACAAAATAAAGGTGCTGCCTCTAAGTGGTAAGATTATGAGTAATGTTTTTTCCTTCTAGATGTTTAATACACATGTTGACCTTTCAAACTTGCTACTGTATGTGTGTGTGTGTCTATACACACATATATATCCACATATACATATATATACACATATACATACCTATATATGAGAGACATATAAGATACGTGTATATCTTTATATCATGTATAATACAGAATATAAACAATGACAATTTTACACAAAGACTCAGAAGGAAGAGTAATAATTTCATGCATTTAAGAAACAGATTTGAATATAGTGTTTCTTCCACATCTTATGTTACCTTGAGCATAATAGATATAATTTCCTTGTTTTAGTTTTAATAAGGCTATTTATCTGCTGTAGTGTGAAAATGTGTCTCCTAAGTCTTCAAACTTTATGAAATCAAAAGATAACTCAGTTACAGTTTGTTTGGGAAAAGTATTTAGTGTACTTAAAACACTTCTTCTTTAATTTTTGTGTCTCATAATTATCAGATTTATTCTCTTTCCTGAAATATTTTAATGGATTTTTAAATCTATGTGCTTTTGGGAGGCGATTCCTTCAATTTTGAAATTTAGTTTATTTATGTCGGTTGAGGTAGGACCTACTTAATTCAGATCCTTTTGTGAATCGTGGAATATGCTCTAAGTTAAATCTGTGAATGACTCAAAAAGTCAGAGAAGATACTGTAAGTGTTACATTTTTATGAGTATATTATGTCTTAATTTTTTTGTGTGTGGTTGCTACTGTGCTCTTCAGGCAGAGAAAGTCTAAATTTGCAATGCTTCCTTGGAAGCAAAGATAAGAATTTGACATTTTTCTTTGATATGCTTGTAACTGATTTTCTCTGAGAAAAGTCAGATGTCTTGTGCAGTGAGTTTGATGGCATTTTCCCACTTATGTGTATTGTGTTAATTTCTCCCATCTTTTAAAAGAGCAATAAACTACAATATTGTTTATTGTAGACCATACTGGGGTTAAATAGTGCATACCACTAGTCTGATTATTTTCAAGAATTGTTTCTGTTGTTGTCACATAAATAGAAGCTAATATTTAGTGTTAGTTGATGAGCTCTGCTTCCAAGCATCCCTTTCTTTAGGAGTATATTTTATTTATCTCCAGTGTGTGAACAGATAGCTCAGAATTGTTTTATGAAATGGTATGGAAAGAATAATGAAGCCTCCATGAAGTCATAAAAAAATGAAAATTTAGCCTAGTATTTGCATGGAATCTTCTGCGAATGTACATCCATGCAGTATGAGGATAGCAGAGATGATATAAAGCATTTTTTGCCTTGGATTTTTTAGATCTTTTATTACTTTTTTAAATTATTATACTTTAAGTTCTGTGGTACATGTACAGAACGTGCAGTTTTGTTACATAGGTATACACGTGCCATGGTGGTTTGCTGCACCCATCAACCTATCACCTACATTAGGTATTTCTCCTAATACTATCCCTTCCCTAGCCCCCCGCACCACAACAGGCACCAGTGTGTGATGTTCCCCTCCCTGTGTCCATGTGTTCTCATTGTTCAACTCCCACTTATGAGTGAGAACATGCAGTGTTTGATTTTCTGTTCTTGTGTTAGTTTGCTTAGAATGGTGGTTTCCAGCTTCATCCATGTCCCTGTAAAGGATATGAACTCATTCTTTTTATGGCTGCATAGTATTCCATGGTGTATATGTGCCACATTTTCTTTATCTGGTGTATGATTGATGGACATTTGGGTTGGTTCCAAGTCTTTGCTATTGTGGATAGTGCCGCAATAAACATACATGTGCATGTGTCTTTATAGTAGGAATTTTTCATATCTTTTTATAATTCACATTGGTAGATAATACAAATGTAAAGCCAAAAATGAATAAAAACCTTTGTTTACATTTTACCCTTGATATCTATGTTTAATTTCAGATTTGACTATTTATCACACATTTGACTATTATCCACCGTAACCCTTATTACACAGAATCTGGAAAGCCAAAATAAATTTTCTTTTATTTTCTTTTTTCTTTTTAGTTTTTTTAGGGATAGAGTCTCGCTCTGTCACCCAGGCTTTTGTACAGTGGCCTAGCCATCGCTCAGTGCAACCTCAACTTCCTAGGCTCAACCAGTCCTCCTACCTGAACTTGCCAAGTATCTGGGACTGTAAATGCATGCTAGTACACCTGGCTAATTTTTAAACTTTTGTAGAGATGGGGGTCTCACTATGTTTCCCAGGCTGATCTCGAACTCCTGGGCTCAAACAATCCTCTCTCCTTGGCCTCCCAGAGTTCTAGGATTACAGGTGTGCACCACTGTGTCTGAACATACATTTTATTTAATAGTTTTGTTATGGCCACCTTTTTCAGACATGAAGATGAATGTGTTTGCAGTAAAACATGGAATTGTTTGAAATGAAATATAAGCTATTTAGAAATAATATTTGATGGCTGTAGAAGCTTCAATCAAATGTTTTTTAAAGTCTAGATTTTTATTTCTTTTTTTTATATTTCTATCACCTAATTCATTTGGAGATAGAATTTACCTCTTCGCATAGCAAAGTATATATTTAGAGTTTTATAGTATATAAACTAGGTTCTGTTGTGAATTTTAATTTTAATCAAATCGCTCTCTGTAAACTTTTTTTAAATGGCTGAGAATATTAGAAACCAGAAATATAAACACTAAAGACTGTTCAAAGTTTTCTGTTTTATTCTAAGGAGGAATTACTTAGATAGAAGGTGATTTTTTTTTGTTACGAAATTCCTCAAATAGTCAGATTCTTTAAATAATACATTTGCAGGTAAATTGCCTCAACTTTCCCTATTACTTTTTACAGCTAAAGCTAAATTTTTATTAGAATTCTTAATGATTAATTGATGATACTCAGTAGAAGGTTTTTTAATGTTAGGAAAGAAGTTACTGCAAAAAAGAAAAAGCAGAGAATTGCAACTGGGATGAATTCTAAAAAGAAATGCAGGAAAATTGGACCCTGGGGTAAAATCATCAAACTTCTGATTCAAGCACACATTCTTTTAGATTTTAAAAAAATGTATATGACTTTATGGTTGAAAGCAAATAGGCAAGAGAACATTCCATTTGATGACTGATTATAAGCAGTCAACTTTTTTTTTTTTAACCTAGTATATTTAGACTTTGTGGGTATGATTCAAAACCAAAATCATTGGAATGTGTATCTGGAAAAGACCTAAGAATGATAGAATTACAGTCAAGCAGACATAGTGATTCAACTAAACATATAGCCCATTGGCTATGTTGTTGATGGCCAATAAAATCTCAATGAGAAAAGGACTGCTGAGAAGGAATGGGTCCCGTAGGAAAGACTTTGGAGCCCATCTTTGGAGAAAGATCATGGATGTAAAGTAGAGAGAGCAGAAGAGCAAACCACAGGATACAGGATAGGGGCAAAATATTGTCTCCTGTTGCTCTCAAAGTTTTGTGAAGAAACCTAAGCTGACTTGACAGTGCTCTCCAAATGTTTAATGACTTTCTGCTGTTGTCTAAAACCGACCACTTAACTGGTAAGGGCCAGTTAACACGGTCATCCCGCCAGCCACTTGTTCACTTGTTTCTTCATTCAACACAGTTTAACATGTGTCAACTCTGTTGCACTGGGACCTCATGTAAGGACACAGTTGGTGCCTTCAAGACACTTTATCTAATCGGAAGTGGTGGGGGCAACTATGGCAAATAGGAAAACCTAATAGTTAACATTTATTAAGTAAATGATTGTACATCAAGCCCCATGCTAAATATTTTATCTGTCACATCATACTTAATACTCACAACAATCCTTTGAAGTAGTTATTGGTGTTCCCCTATTTTGAAATGAGGAATTTGAGGGGTAGGACAGTATAATAATTGTCTAATGTGATATTGCTAGTAACAGATCAAGTCTGGATTGAGACACAGTACAGTCTGGTTTAGCCCCATGCCCTGCCTACCATTACATGAAGGTGGAATATTCGGCAACTATTACTAAACATGATGTCAGTGATTATGTATTGGCCAAAATATGTTCACAGAATATTTTGTGGGAAAAGGCAGACTAAAAATCAAAGGGTATACATATTCTCAATTTCAAAAAGCTACCAAAATTTTCACAGTCCCTGGATGTTAAGATTAAGGGTAAGGGACTTTCTTCCTTCTCTTGTTCGTTTCTCCTTCTACCTCTCTTCTTCACCCTCCCCACTCCTCTTCATCTCTTTCTTTCTCCTCCCCTTCCACCCTTCTTTCTTTATGTATTTTCCAAATATTTATAATGTGTATATAGCAGTCTTATAATAGGCAGCATGTTATTAAAGGTTTACTTTAATAACATAATTCCAATATATGAGGAAATGAATTAGATATTTAGTCATGTTAACAGGGATGTATCCATTTGGTGTATCAAGATCAGAATAAAAATTGTATATATGCATTTTATTGGTAATATATATTTTAAAAATTTTATGCATGGATTTTGCTTCATCAGGGAGTTCGTAGTGCCCTAGCCGTAGTAGCTTCCTATTAATGCTAAAGGCTTATGATTTTAATTTCATTAAAGAGTAAGCAGTGTTGTATTTCATTAGGAGAAAATTAGTTCCAAAGAGTTATTAGGTCCAACATAGTGAAGTTTAGTCTTTATACCTACCACTTTCAGAGCAGAAGGGCTTCTGCACTGTGGAGTTTGGTCTTATCAATGAGTCAGGGTGTCAACAGTAGGGTGTTGGTCTCTTGCCAAGGTTTGCTATGTGTGAAGTAAAGAAGAGCAGATACCAGAATACAGGGGCTCCAGCAAAGAGACAGCTGATGCATATCAAAGAGGTGAGAGGTTATCAGGAAACCAAGGAGGTCCACTGGGAAGCTAGTAGGGTATGTATTTCTCACTCGTAAGTGGGAGCTAAGCTATGAGGATGCGAAGTCATAAGAGTAATATAATGAACTTTGAGGACTCAGAAGGGAAGGTTGGGGAGGTGGAAGATGAGACTACTTATGGGGTACAGTGTACACTCTCGAGTGATGGGTACACTAAAATCTCAGAAATCACCACTAAAGAACTTATCTGTGTAACCAAGAACAACCTGTACCCCAAAAACTATTAATTTTTTTTAAAAGAAGTAACACCCTGAACCTTTTTGGTGATATCCTTCTAAATCATACCTAAATAATTTAAAATTGTTTTACAATTATATATAGTATAAAATTGTACACATACTTTTAATTATGTAAAATATAATTTAGATATAACCTATCTATAAATATAATTTTAAAAATAAGAATTAACATTTATTGAATGTTACCATATGCCTGCCATATGCCAGGCACTGTTTTAAGTACTTATTGTCCCAAAATGAATCTCAAAAGCTAAAATTGGGGTCAGTAGAGCCTAATGGTATACCAATTTATGCTTCACAAGATTCTTATCAGATGGTTACTAATTTTTACCTCCATTTTATAGATGAGGAAACCGAAACACAGAGAGGTTAAGTAACTTGCAGAGAACATACAGCTAGTATTTGGATAGTCAAGGTTTGTCATAGCCCTTCATTCTTAAGTAACTACACTATTATCAATCATATATAATATTTTAAAAAAACAATTATGCATTTTAGATAGTCAGATTTTCTTCTTCCCTCAAGCCCTGGACCCTGTTGACTGTAAGCATCGAAGACTGCCAGAATGAGGAGTAAGGGAAAAGAGAGGAAGCCAAGAGGCATTAATAAGCCATGATTCTCCAACCTAGTCCTGAGACCAGGGATCCCAGATGGGAAGGGGAAGAAGCTGAGAAGAAGAAGCCTTTTTCTCTCACGCCTTCATGTCTTCAGCTACTGAGGAAAGAGCTGAGGATTAGGTGTAGGGGAGGAAAGGAATGCAGAGGCTATCCCTTCCTTCCTCTGTTGCATATTTTGACAATGTGCTACAAAGGCCTCAGGCAGAGGAGAAAGGGGAGGAAGAACAACCTGAGACTCTAAAGTATAAGAAGACTGTGGGTGATCGAGCAAAGATGGTCAGTGCTGAATATTCAACCATCTCTCCCACCAGCCCACACCCCTGCCTTTCACACCCTTCTGTTTTAAGGACCTTGGGCAGGTGTTTAAGTATTTTGAAATTTATGTTTACTGTAAAAATAGCTACTATTTTAAAAAATAGAGATGGGAGTCTCACTATGTTGCCCAGGCTGGTCTTGAACTCCTGGGGTCTAGTGATCTTCCAGCCTCAGCCTCTGAAAGTGCTAGGATAACAGATGTGAGCTACTATGCCCAGCCAAAATAGCTACTTTTATGGATGTCTCTTTATATCTAGTTTATAGAAAATATAGTGTGCAAAAAATTACAATTTCTTAACATTTGGTTAATAGAATGATTCTCGTCTTTATCAAGGACCATATATAACAGGATATCTTAAAATAGGAATATAATAAACTGCTTTTAAAATATGATTTGATAAAAAAAATTATGCAGAATTTGGAATCAACAGTTACCTTCTTGGTGTAAAGAGAACACCTAAATTATGTGCTGCTCTGGCATGTTAGTACCTGGACTCGTTTGTGGCCCATAGGTATTTAATAAATGCTGACATAACCTACACTCTGTTATTTTCAAAGTGCACACCTGTGTGTGGGGTATATGAATAAAAGTTTCTGAGATGTGAATTCTTTCATCATTTAGATAAATAAGCATGTTTCCTGTATAGCTGGATTATCTTTTTATCAGTTGTAGAAAATCCTCAGATATTATACTTCAAATATTGCCTCCCTTCCTATTTTAATTTTTCCTTTTAGGACTACTATTAAATATACATTAAACCTTCTCATCCCCTGTCCTCTATATCTCTTACCTCTTTTGCATATTTTCTATCTCCAGGTCTCTGTACTGCATTCTGAGTAATTTCTCCTGATCCATCATTCAGTTTACTAATTGTGTCTTTAACTGTGTTTAAATGGTTGCTTAATCCTCAGAGTTCATTTTGCCCAATTTTAGCATTTGAGTGTCTGTTATGAGCAATTCTAACTACTTTTAAGAAGCATGAGGCTTTTATTATTTCTTAGAGGTCTTCCAAAAAACAAAAAGAATTGACGAATTTTAAAGGAATAAAACTCATTCTGTCTTGAAACTATCATATGGTTGCATTGGATCATTTTATCTTTTTGCCTTTCTATATAGATGACTTACAAAAATGACTTTAAAATATGAGCAATGAAAGGATCCACTGTGTCCAGATGATAAGTGGGATGAGTATTTTTTCAGCCATACTCTGGATTAAACCATCAATATAGAGTATTTTTAATTTCAATAGCTATGTTTTTTTCTAAAGGTTTCCTATTTCAGTCTTCTAAGTCACTAACCAATCTTCATTTTACATTGCCTGTATGAACCTAGACTTTGTAATTATTCCCAAACCTTTCCATCTTTATCAAGACATACCACTATTTCTTCCAAACCACTTTTTATTACCAATTTCTCAGCTAAAAACTGTAGCCAAAGTTGTTTCACTTTAATTGTGCTCTTCAATAATAACATTAACATTTCTTCATGTGCGTGTGTATTTTAAAGTAATGGCATTTTACAAAATGCTGCAGGTTTTTTAATCTCAATTGTGTTCTTCATTATCACATTTGCTTTAGCAATTTCTCAGGTACTCTGTATGATTGTAGTTTCAATTTTATATGTGCACTAACCTCATCCTTTTATTATATTAATACCTAATACAGTTCAGAGCCATGTCTTGCTCACATTTCTCAGTATTGTATAATTCTTGTTTATTAGATTTATAGGCCTGTAGATTCACTATCACAGCTCTCCTGGGCAGTTTATCTAAAGAGAGAGGGTAGCTATTTATGTCTTTACCATCAGCACATTAACTTATAAAAGGAACTGGGGGTGGGGGAAAAGACATGACTTGACATTCAGTTTTACTCTAATTAAAAGGCCAATTCGTAGCACCCTTGTGGGGCCATAGAGCATTTTTAGAACTGAAGTGTGATTTGGTATAAGTCACACTCAGCCTAAGTGTCTTTGGTGGTGCGTCCAAAATTCCCCCAATTTTCTTATAATAGCATTATAACCCATTCATGTTCATGTTAATATATATAGGCTAAGGGAGAATTAAAAGTTAATATATTTGTCTTCTCATTCTTTTGAATTAATCTATAGGAAATAGTCGAACAACATTTAAAATAAAAATAAAAACTTTGTGCAAAATGATGCGTATTGTAGCATTTTCCGTGACAAAAGTGAATGAACATTACTTAATTTCTGATATTAAATTATGAGGCACCAACTTGATGAACTATGATACAGACATTTAAATACTAGCAATAACTATAGAAACCTAAGGCAATATTTTGATACATGGTAAGTGAACAAAATGGAAAATGCAATTGAATGCACTCAACGATTATAACTAGGCAAATCTGTAGACTTATAGACATAGATTAGACAAGAAAATATGAAAATAATAAGAATTGTGTTAGCTTTGGGAATTAAAGGTGGTTTTATTCATCTGAAATATTTCACTTAGATGCCATTATGTGATTTTTTTACAGCAAATATGCAATTTTTAGAAGGAATGAAGAAAAAAAGTATAGCCAAAGATAGGACATCTCAGTTCTCTCACAGATCAGGTGCTTGCAGAGTTTTCATACTCCCTGGTGAGAGATTTTCAGTGTGATAGTAAAAGGGACCATGTTTAAAACATATCCTTTGGAAAGAGAGAGAGCATTTCGAAGGGATAGCTTTAGCAGAGGAAATGAAGGTGGATCACTTATCTCGTTTTCTTTTTCATTTTTATCACTGTTCAAAGGTTTAATGTCTTCTCATGCCCAGCCCCCGAAGCTGATTTCACCATGCCCATATTCCCTGAGGTATGCTTTAGCCTCTAAAATGTACGCTTCACTCAGTTTAATGACTTCCATGATATCTTCCTTAACTTCCTAATCAATTTTCTTTACCCATTATATCCCCCGATTTAAATAACATTTCTTGTCTTCTTTTGAGCCCTGCCTAAATGCTTGTTTTCCTGAAGAAACTACTCAGTGTGGCCTCATCCCACACTCTGTCCTGCCTTATAATCTATTATACCAACTCACATATCAACTCCCTTCTTTTAAAGGTCCTAGTTTTTCTTATGATTTTGCTAATATCCACTTGAACATTTTTTTTTTTAATTTTGGTACATGTCCTTCTGTCGGTTTAATATACATTTACCCTGATTCCTCATTCTCATTTTATTGACAAGTGTAGGTACCTTGTACCTTGCTTTTCCTTGACTATTTGCACAGTCCTCAGAGCAGTGATCTGTAATGAGTATGTATCAGGAAATATTGTCAACTGACTTAGAAGCTTTGATAGTTTTAAGTGGGAAGATGCCAAGTACTTATTTTCAGCGGAAAACTGATTGGGAAAGTGGCAACTTTTGAGCACTTACTGTGTGACTAGCAGTAATTTAAACACTTTCCATTTATCTTTAATTCATTCCTACCCACAACCTTATTAGGTGGGTGTGGTTATTATTACCCCATTTTTATAGTTAAGGAATCAAGGAACAGAGAGGCTAAGCAAGCCATGTAAATGTCTGAGAGGGTATCCCAGACTCAAAAATGATCCACCAAATGGTGGAAATTGCCATAGGATTGTGGAAAGATTTTATTTTATTTTAGTATTTCAAAACTTGGGAGATTTCAGATAAGCATGTGAGTTTTAGCTTTTCTTGAAAAATGGAGAAATCTGCCAACAATATGCTAGAGTTGAGTAGAATCTGTTCTTTTAGAGGGGAAATGCATTCCTCCCAGCACATCTCAGTTGGCTCATGTCACTTAAAATTTTTTGTACTATTTCATATTTAAAGGTTTTGCTGCAACTGGGCGTGGTGGCTCATGCTTATAATCCCAGCACTTTGGGAGGCCAAGGCAGGTGGATCACCTGGAGTCAGGAGTTCAAGACCAGCCTGGCCAACATAGTGAAACTGCGTCTCTACTAAAAATACCAAAATTAGCTGGGCATGGTGGTGCATGCCTATAGTACCAGCTACTCTCGGGAAGCTGAGGCAGGAGAATTGCGTGAACCCAAAAGGTGGAAGTTGCAGTGAGCCGAGATCATGCCACTGTACTCCAACCTGGGTAACAGAGTGAGACTCTATCTCACAAAATAAAAAAATAAAAATAAAAAATAAAAGGTTTTGTTGCTAATGTGAAATATTACTTATTTGGATGTTTATGGTTGTTTAATATTTGCAATGTTGAGGATTATGGGGAAAAGTTATGTGAAATTCCAAATAGTTCAAGAATTTGAAGGTAATTGGTTCCTGATACGGTTTGGCTATGTCCCCACCCAAATCTCATCTTGAATTATAATGCCTACAATTCTCATGTGTCATGGAGGAAGCGGTGGGAGATGATTGGATTATGGGGGTGGGTCTTTTCTGCACTGTTCTTGTGATAGTGAATGAGTCTCATGAGATCTGATGGTTTGAAAAACGAGAGTTTCCCTGCACAAGCTCTCTTTGCCTCCTGCCATCCACTTAAGATGTGACTTACTCCTCCTTGCCTTCCGCCTTGATTGTGAGGACTCCCCAGCCACATGGAACTGTAAGTCCGTTAAACCTCTTTTCCTTTCCAGCCTCAGGTATGTCTTTATCAGCAGCATGAAAATGGACTAATACTGTAAATTGTAACTGGGACTGAGACATTACTGAAAAGATATCCAAAAATGTGGAAGCAGCTTTGAAACTGGGTAACAGGCAGAGGTTGGAACAGTTTGGAGGGCTCGGAAGAAGACAGGAACATGTGGGGAAGTTTGGAACTTCCTAGAGACTTGTTGAATGGCTTTGACCAAAATGCTGATAATGATATGGACAATGAAATCCAGGCTGAGGTGGTCCCAGATGGAGATAAGGAACTTGTTGGGAACTGGAGAAAAGGTGACTCTTGTTAATTTTTAGCAAAGAGACTGGCGGCATTTTGCCCCTGCCCTAGAGATTTGTGGAACTTTGAACTTGAGAGAGATGATTTAGAGTATCTGGCAGAAGAAATTTCTAAGCAGCAAAGCATTCAAGAGATGACTTGGGTGCTGTTAAGGCATTCAGTTTTATAAGGAAAGCATAACATGAAAGTTTAGAAAATTTGCAGCTGGACAATGTGATAGAAAAGAAAATCCCATTTTCTGAGGAGAAATTCAAGCCAGCTGCAAAAATTTGTACAAGTAATGAGGAGCCAAATGTTAATCCCCAAGACAATGGGGAAAATGTCTCCAGAGAATGTCAGAGGTCTTCTCGGCAGCCCCTCCCATCACAGACCCAGAGGCCTAGGAGGTAAAAATGGTTTCATGGGCAGTCTAGGGACTTGGTGATCTGCATCCCAGCCACTCCAACCATGACTAAAAGGGGCCAAGGTACAACTCGGGCCATGACTTCAGAGGCTACAAGTCATAAGCCTTGGCACCTTCCCTGTGGTGCTGAGCCTGTGGGTGCACAGAAGTTAACAATTGGGGTTTGACAACTTCCACCTAGATTTCAGAGGAGGTATGGAAACACCTGGATGCCTAAGCAGAAGTTTGCTGCAGGGACAGGGCCCTCATGGAAAACCTCTGCTAGAGCAGTGCAGAAGGGAAATGTGGGGTTGGAGCCCCCACACAGAGTCCCTACTGGGGCACTACCTAGTGGAGCTATGAGAAGAGGGCCATTGCTGTCCTCCAGACCCCAGAATGATAGATGCACTGACAGTGTGCACTGTTCAACTGGAAAAGCCATAAACAATCAACATCTACCCCTGACAGTAGCCAGGAGGGAGGCTGTACACTGCATAGCCAGGAGGGGCAGAGCTGCTCAAGACCATGGGAACCGACCTCTTGCATCAGTATGACCTGGACGTGAGACATGGAGTCAAAGGAGATCATTTTGGAGCTTTAAGATTTAACTGCCCTGCTGGATTTCAGATTTACATGGGGTCTGTAGCCCCTTCGTTTTGGCCATTTTCTCCTATTTGGAACAGCTGTATTTAGGCAATACCTGTACCCCCATTGTATCTAGGAAATAACTAACTTGCTTTTGATTTTACAGGTACATAGGTGGAAGGGTCTTGCCTTTTCTCAGATGAGATGTTGGACTATGGACTTTTGAGTTAATGCTGAAATGAGTTAAGACTTTGGCAGACTGTTGGGAAGGCATGATTCATTCTGAAATGTGAGGACATGAGATTTGGGAGGGGCCAGGAGTGAAATGATACGGTTTGCTTTTGTCCCCACCCAAATCTTATCTTGAATTGTAACTCCCACAATTCCCACATGTTGTAGGAGGAACCCAGTGGGAGGTGATTTGATTATGGGGGTGGGTCTTTTCTGCATTGTTCTCATGATAGTGAATGAGTCTCATGAGATCTGATGGTTTTAAAAATGGGAGTTTCCCTGGACAAATTCTCTTTGCCTGCTGCCATCCATGTAAGATGTGATTTGCTCCTCCTTGCCTTCCACCATGATTGTGAGGCCTCCCCAGCCATATGGAACTATAAGTCCATTAAACCTCTTTTTCTTCCTAGTCTCGGGTAAGTCTTTATCAGTCGCGTGAAAACAGACTAAAACTATTCCTATGAAATGGTTCATTAAATACTCACTAAAGTGTAGCATGTGTGTCACAGAAAAACAAATAGAAATTGAAGGAATTCAACAAAGGAGAACTTTATGTTTGCTTGAAATCTCTAAAAATGTCACTTGGTCTTCTTATCATATCATAGTTGAATATTTCATATGCTTTGTTTTAAAAAAACTGCCAAAGTAACCTTTTTAAAACACACTATATCACATTGCTGCTTAACAGCCCTTGGTGGCTTCTCTGGGATGGGTCAGAAGCTTTGCTTGGCTCAAAAGGGTTTTCATGATCCAGCCTCTTGCTTTCTCTTCAAGCCTCATCTCCTCTTGTTAAAATGTTTTATTAAACTAGGAGCGCTGGAAATGTGTTAAAAGTAAATGTTGTATAAGTGAAATCATCTGGAAAAGTTTAAATTTTAAATGGAGTGGCAATATAAGACTTCATTAAGGAAGTCACTTTGAGTTATACAAGGGAGCCAGGCAGGTGCCTATCTGGGGAATAGCATTCCAGGCATAAGAAAGAAGTGCGGGGGCCCGGAGGCAGCAGCATTCCTAGTTTGTTAGAGGCACAAAGAGGGGGCCAGTGTGGCAACTGGAGCAGCATGAAGGAAAGGGGAGAGCAATGACAGATGAGGTCACAGAGTGAGCAAGGGACCAGATCATTAAAAACCTTTCAGTCATAATAAGGACATCTAGGTGACATGAAAGCCATTGGGGGATTTTGACTAAGGAAATGACATGACCTGACTTACATTTTAACAAGATCATCCTGATTCTGGGACTGATATAAATTGGAAAGAGCAAGAACAGAAGCAGGAAAGACCAGTTCCAACACTATTGTAATAATCCATATAAAAGATAATTATGGCTTCAACTGGGATAGTGGAAACAGAGACGGTGAGAGGCCATAGACTCTGGGCAGGGTTTGAAGGATGAGTAACATACTGGATGTGGGGCATGAGGGAAAGAGTAACATTAAACGTGAGGTTAAGGTTTTTGGTTTGACCAATTGGAAAAATGATTTTTTTTCTTTTTGAGACAAGACCTCACTCTGTCACCTAGGCTGGAGTGCAAATGATATGATCATAGCTTAGTGCAGCCTCAAACTACTGGGCTCAAACACTCCTCTTGCCTCAGCCTCCTGAGTAACTGGGACTATAGGTGCACCCCATCATGCTCTGCTATTTTTTTTTTTTTTTTTTTTTGTAGAGACAAGGTCTCACTATGTTGCCTAAGCTGGTCTTGAACTCCTGGCCTCAAGTTATCCTCCCAACTCAGCCTCTCGAGTAGCTGGAAAAAATGCATCTAATGTTAACTGAGCTAGGGAGTATTTAAGAAAACCATGTTTGGGGGGCATGTAAGGAGTTCGGTTTGAGAGAAGTTAAATTCTAGATGTGTATTAGATAGCCAAGGGAGATGTCAGCCAGTTGGATAAATGGATCTGGAGTTCAGGAGGGAGGTTCAGACTACAGGTACAGATTTGGAACTCTCAGCATACAGGTTTTATTTAAAGCTGTGACTGGCTGACAACATCAAGAGACTGAGGCCAGGGATTCACCAACTAATTCCAGAAGTCAAAGAAATGAGAAGGAGCAACTAGAAAAACAAAAGGAAAATGAAGCACTCTAATGTTCTGGAGCTTAGGAGAAAAAACACTCAAGGAAGCATGAGTAACCAACTATTAACAGGAACTCGAAAAAGATGAGAAGAATAATTGACCATTGGATTTAGCAAGTAGAGGTCACAAGCAACCTTGATAAGAGCAGACAATGTTCCTGCCTTCTTGGAACTTACATGCAATGAGGAATATAAACAATAGAAAGTTTCACAGATAAATTTATATGGTCAAGTGATACATGTACAGGAAAAAGGCCATGGTCATGAGATAATAACAGGGATGTTCCTTAGATAGGTCTTTCAGGGAATACCTCCTCAAAGAGGTGATATTTGAGTCCAGATTTGGAGGAAGTGAGGGCACCAAGGCTGATGTTCAGCTGGGGAGGCACTGGTATGTTCTTGTGGAGTTTGCACCCAGCATCCTTCTGATTGGTCAGGTGTTTGGACTAATTGGTTGTTTCCCAAAGAGGTGCTGGTGGTTGAATATTGTATAGAACCACGGGCTGAGCCCTGTGAATACAGAATACAGGAAAGTAGTGTTCAGGTAAAAAGAACAGCAGGGGCCAGGCACGGCGGCTCACACCTGTAATCCCAGCACTTTGGGAGGCCGAGACAGGCCAATCACGAGGTCAGGAGATCGAGACCATCCTGGCTAACATGGTGAAACCCCATCTCTTCTAAAAATACAAAAAATTAGCCGTATGTGGTGGCAGGCACCTGTAGTCCCAGCTACTCAGGAGGCTGAGGCAGGAGAATGACATGAACCTGAGAGGCGGAGCTTGCAGTGAGCCAAGGTTGCGCCACTGCACTCCAGCCTGGACAACAGAGCAAGACTCCATCTCAAAAAAAGAAAAAGAAAAAGAAAAAAAGAACAGCAAAGCCACAGTCCCCAAGGCAGAGTGTATTCAAGAAACCCACTCAAATCAGTGTGGCTAGAGCAAGGAGAAGAAGGAAGGAGCTCAGGGCTCTGGTTCTTTTAGGAAAGCTCTCCCTAAGAACCATTTAATTATCTAACAGTGCTTATTTAACTTAAGTGACTTTTCACCCTCTGTACATATATGCTTGTGTATGATTATATAGTGTATGTATATATGCCCTGTGGGTATATATTAATACATGTAATTACATATGATTTTGTTTATTGGCAGTCAGAAGAAACCTCTCTATATGGACACTACTTACCTACATACTACCATTAAATACTATACTTCACAATTTTAGAGTCTATATATTTCTAAAAAGAAAGGAAAATTATAAGGGCTGAGTTTTTCTTTAAATGTTTTCTCAGTGAAGAAGATTCTTATGCAAGTAAAATATCAGTGACTTTTAAGAAAGTTGTAAAGGCACCTGATTCCCTTTCTGCGACGTCTAGGTCTGTGCACTCGTTATTACTCGTAATAACTTTTGGCATTTCTTATAATCTAGAATATGTCAACTAGAAAATACTTTCCTTCAAGTTTCATTAAGAGCTCCTTCTCTTAAATCTACATGTATAATAAAAGGAAAAAAATACAATTGCAATTAGAAATATATTGCCTATAATAAAAATCTCACACACACAACAAGTTTCATTTCTTCAAGCTCCCTACTGATTTTTGTTTCAAACTTATGAGTAGTTTTTATAATTGTAATATATATACGTATATACTTACATGTATATGTATATATGTGTTTCTACTGTTCTTTTGCTATTTTGTAAATATTTCATGTTTATTATTTATATTTAGCCTTTTAGTGGGATAACATTCAATCATATCTATAAATTTTAAATTAATTTTGCTATTGCATATACACACATACATATATGTACATAGTTGTACATATATTTCTACTTTTAATATTTTTATAAATATTTCTCCACATTTCCTTATCATGTTTATCTTTTTAGTGGTGGCATACTATTCGGTTGTATCAGTATACTCTAATATACTTGGCTTTCCTCTAATAGGGGGCTTAAGTTGTTTATAGTTAGTTTTTATTGTAAGCATCACATACATTGAAAAAATTATCCATAGATGAATTTATAACAGGGGAATCACTGAATATACTGTTTTCTAATTAGAAAATATTCTCCAGATATCTGCAATTTATAATGTCATTGGCACTGAATGAGTCTACTTATATTCCGCACCAGTCCCTGAAGACTTCTGTCATTACAAAGTTTTGCTGAAATATTTCCTTTCACTTATATTTCTTTTAAGTATTCAAAATGTGTTAAAAAAATTTTCACTTTCTGTACTTCTTCTTTAAATTTCTGAACTTTTTACCCACTTATCCATTGAAGTTTTGATGGTAACGATTTTTAAGCTTTTTTAATTTTACTAGAAATAAACCCTTGTTGGTATAAATATTTTTTCTTCCACTAAGCTTTTTGACATTAATTTTATTGTCCTTCTAGCTCTATTTTTTTTTTTTTACCATTTTCCTCTTCAGTATGTCACTTTTTTTTTTTCTCTCTAGACTCTACAACTTAAGTTTTTGTGTTTGTTTTTTTATTTTTTTGGCAAATGTCCTTATACTTATTTGTGTTGGCCACACTTTCCAATTGCCTTTTCTAGTACTCTTTGGTAAACTATTTGTAATTATGTTTTCACTTTAAGCAAAATATAAACTTTGAAATAACTAGTTTCATCTTATTGCCCTATTTGCTTCCTATTACTAAAGCACTTTCATTCCTTGGGTGAGGCACACCTGATATTAACAATATTTCATAATACTGGCTGCTCAGAATAGGCATAACCATGAACAACTATGTTGGCCATACCAGTGTCGAGCAGATGAACATCAGGCCTGACTGCTGCTCTTATTTTGAAAGTCTCTCACTGCCACCCTTGGTGTCAGATTTTATCACAAAGGAGAGTTAGCAATGAGAGAAGTATTATGTTGGCTTCAATCATCTTGGTATACTAGGTAGCTTCCACAAAGCTATGTACATATCTAAAAGGCTACTAGGCAATATATCTTCTTCTTTGTCATGTATTAATAGTTGCAACAGCAAATTCTTTCTCACTCACATACAGTTGTTTTTTATTTGTTTATTTTTAGAGACAGGGTCTCAGTCCATTACCCAGGCTGGAGTGCAGTGGTGGGACCATAGCTCACTGCAGCCTTGAACTCCAGGGCTCAAGGAATCCTCCTGCCTCAACCTCCCAACTAGTCAGAACTATAGTCACACACCACCATGCCTGGCTAATTTTTACATTTTTTCTCTGGAGACAGGGTCTTGCTATGTTGTTCAGGATGGTCTCAAACTCAGCCTCATGCAGGCCTCCTGCCTTGGTCTCCCAAAGTGTTGGGATTACACACATGAACCACTGCACCCGGGCTCACATACAGTTCTAATCCACCCTTGATGGCTGCATGCCAAGATGGATCTTCTTGTGGGCTTTGTTTCCCAGTGGTCCATTGCTGCATACATTATTTTTTAATCATTCCTTCAGACATAGCCAAAGGGAGGTGTCTCACTCCATTGTCTTTACAGCAGCTTCTTTTAGCTTACAGTGTAGCCATTGCTGTGAATCATCCTGTACTTCTCCCCCACATATGCTCAGCCAAGAGATGGTATGTCACAGCAAACAGTATTTTACTGGTTTCATTCACGACTTTGTTTTCCATGGAATATAAAATAGCTTTAAATGACATAGATGAAATTGCCCTTGAAAGGTTAGGCAGGATATTTAAGGACCTGGTAGGAAGTGGGACACAACCCCCGTTTGTTCACTTTTGGTCTGCTACTGATTCTCTCCATGATGCCATGGTAGCACACTCACAGACGTGCTTCTCAAGTGCCATGCTCTTGTTCTCCTATTGACTTTTCCTCTGATTAATTGCTGTATCACTACTGGTAGGTGGCTGCCTGGGTAATTCTTCATTGCAGGTGATAGCTTTGGCAATCTTTGAGTGCCAGGAGAAAAATAATATATTCTGTAGAGATACATGATCCATTAAGTTCATTGATTTAAAATATATATAGAATTTTAAAAGAAAGAGGGATGGAAAGAATCAGTGTACCTCATAGATGAGGTTCTTTCAGGCTCAGCCACTACATGGCCTTAGTTGTCCTTTGACTTGTGATCCCTGGAAAATCCTGCGCGTGTGATTTGGGAACACGGTCAGTGGTGTAAAGAAGTTGGCGGCATCCATTTTAACCACATTTAATAGGATTTTTATGTTTGTGGAATATTTAAAAGTTTTTATTTGGCCTCCATTTTCTGTTTTTCAAGGTAAAATGATTTATAACCAATTATCCTCAGATATATTTCTTAAATGTATTTAGTTTTGATGAAAAGTTTATCCTATGAGTCACCATCTGTGTGTGCGTCTGTCTTTGATCAGTTCTGGGAATGTGTGCATTTACACAAGACCAGATTTTTTATCTGGACCAGCCTCTGCCTGTCTCAGCTGCAAATGGAAATCCTCTTGACAGCGAGGATTGTGTGGGTGCGGGAAAGGGTCGAAATACCTTCAGTAGGAAAGGTTGAAGGCACCGGACACATTCAGAATACTGTCATAGCATTTTAACATATGTAAAAAACTAGCAAGTAAAGCCAGTCTCTCACGCATGTTTTTCTAAATGTTTTCAGATGCAGTAAAGCTGTGAAATATTAAAGCAGGGAAACACACACACACACAATCTCACACATACACACATGTGCACTGTATTCCCATGAGCCTGAGAAGTTTTGGACCGGATTTCAAAACTGAGTTTGAGCGTTTATTTTTTTTCCTTTTGGTGTGTCGGGGAGGGAGTCTCTAGAGCTAATGTTAAGCCTGAAAAAATAAGACAATGCTGGACCCCCAAAATGTGTTTGCAAAAAAGGTGAAACATGCAAGATACCTCATTTTATCCGTATATCTGTTTCTAAAGAAGGACAAACGTACCTCCTCTTACCTAGGCCCAATAATTGTGAGACCATATGAGGGAGGCACTCTCTTGTAATAATTCCCTCATCAGTGGAATAAATGTGGAGAAAATTGAGCATGATGAATGGCCTTTTGATTTGAATTAATCCTCAGCTGTCAAAAACCAAAATAAAACAAATGGTCATGGATACAGAGCAACACAGATGTTCAGAAGCTGAGGAAGCAATCAGCAGTTTGAAAAGAACTCCTCATACGCCATGCTTCTAAAGATATGGAACCAATGACTCATAAAGTGTGAACTTCAAGTTTGGCCCTGGTGGGTGTCAGTAAATAACAGTTGTATGAGAGCAGAGTCTCCTCTGCAGCTTCCTTCCAGACTCGTGGTTGTGTGTTTCCTAGAATGCTCCAGTAATAAGTTTACATAACTTGTCCCAAACTCTGGCAACTGAAGGATATACTCTAGTCCAGTCATGAATGTGACTAACAGAAAAAAATGCAGTCTATTTAAAGAGGATTGTTAGTATCTATGTAGGTAGGAGACAGAAAATGTGAAAGCTTTGTAGAAGTGTAATTCCCCCATCTAAGGTCATGGAAAGAGAGACGAAACTTCATCAACTACCAGTCAGACCAAGCTTGTATTTGACTGCCTTTAGCTTGTCGATCTGAATCTTATCTCGGGATCATAATTTCAATATTTCTGTAATTATAAAACGTTCTTTTTCTGGCAGTCTTCTATATGTCAACCTATACAATTTAGGCTCTTCTGTATGGCTTTCCTATGAAGTCATTTTTCTTTTATATTTATCATTTATTTCAACTCAACCTTATATGTGGAGACCTTGACCAAGAAGTGTGTCACGTCTAAATCTCAATTTCTTATAAAATGTATTTTGCATACATGTTGATACGTAAAGTTAAGAAGATCCATTTATTGGGATTATTTGTCTAAAAGTGTTTAGAATAATTAATAAGAATGTGCTCCTAGGCCAGGCACTGTGGCTCACACCTGTAATCTCAGCACTTTGAGAGGCCAAGGTGGGTGGATCACCTGAGGTCAGGAGTTCGAGACCAGCCTGGCCAACATCGTGAAACCCCGTCTCTACTAAAATATAAAAATTAGCCAGGCGTAGTGGTGGACACCTGTAATCCCAGCTACTTGGGAGGCTGAGAAGGGAGAATTGCTTGCAACTGGGAGGCAGAGGTTTCGGAGAACCGAGATTGCGCCACTGTACTCCAGCCTGGGCAACAAAGAGCGAAACTCCATCTCAAAAAAAAAAAAAAAAAATTAAAAAAAGAACGTGTTCCTAAATATTTTTTTTAAAAAGTATTCCTAAATTTAAAAGAGTCAATAAACCTGTGTAGATTACTACATCTGCATAATTGCTTGAAATCAAGGACCTTACTTTTAAATGCTTACTTTCCACAGTCCAAAGCAAAGTGCTTTAAAGGATGGGAACCTAGTAAGTGTTCATTGAGTTAAATTTAGGCTTTGTTATATTTGTGAAAATGGTTTTTGCAGTGCTTATCAAACTGCTCAGAAATAATGCTTATACACATTTGAGAGTGAAGGGGTTGGCATGACCTTCCAGGTGTTTCTGGTATTTTGATTTAAAATTGTTAGCATTCTACTTCATTATATTAATGTTGGAAGTTTCAATATAGCTTAATGGTTCGGAACATGACTTTGCAGTCCTGGAACTAGTACTTTTTAGCTAAATGTCTTTGCACAAGTTTCTTAACCTCACAAGGCTGCCAGTTTTCTTACATATATGATGGGAATACCATTGGGATGTACCTCATATGGTTGTTGTAAAAGTTAAAAGGAATAATGCTTGTAAAATACTTAGCTCAATGCCTTGGCACATGGTAAATGCTCCGTAAAGAAAAACTAAAAATAAGTACATTAATATATTAAACTAACAAATTGTACTGATTCCCAAACTAAAACAGATATTGAGATCAAGTGATGCTCCAGTAAGATGTGCCATGGTTTTCACTTTTGAAGTCAAGACCTTCCCAGGCTCACATGAATTGCGTGCATGTGTGTGTGTGTGTGTGTTTCTGCTGTGCACCCACATGCATGAGCTCTTTACTCCAACATGTGTAGGGATTGGCTTTAAGTCCTGATTTTTAGATGTGAACTTGTTGAGGGAATAACTGACTTCTGATCTGAGTCATAATGGATTTAAATTTCTTTTTTTTTAAATTTATTATTATTATACTTTAAGTTCTAGGGTACATGTGCACAACGTGCAGGTTTGTTACATATGTATACTTGTGCCATGT
>NW_012109964.1:457285-489723 GCF_000951045.1 Mandrillus leucophaeus | reverse complement strand
TGATCATGGTGGATAAGCTTTTTGATGTGCTGCTGGATCCGGTTTGCCAGTATTTTATTGAGGATTTTTGCATTGATGTTCATCGGGGATATTGGTCTAAAATTCTCTTTTTTTTTGTTGTGTCTCTTCCAGGCTTTGGTTTCAGGATAATTTCTTTAGTCTTCTAAAATTGACTGGAAAAAAGTATTTTCCAGTCGAAGACAAGGATTTTTCCTGCCATTTTCTTTTTCACTTCTAAAATAATAGTGTTATATAAATATTCAGCATAGGTGATTGAGAGAATTAAAATGGGTATAAATATTTTATGTATTCATTTTTTGTGTATTAATGTTTGCATTACATGAAATTGGTAACTACTTCTCCATTTCCAGGATTTTGATGTCCCTGGGTCTATAAAGACCCAGAGTCCCTTTATAAAGATTACCATTTTGAGAATTTGAACAGTGCTCATCTATAGAATTTGCTCCTAGGAGCAAACCTATAGCAAACTAGCAAACCACTGAACTCAGTTCTATGCATGGGCTACTAAGTGGTTAAGATCATGACAATACATGTTGCTTGAAGGATGTGCTTTAATTAAAAGATTTACATTTAAAAACTAATAAGGCATTCAGCTAACATTATATATGTATGTGCATGTCTTCCCCCTTCCAAAAGGCATCCTCTCTAATGTGTTTGATATATCACTTTCAAGTTAATGCATCATTTAAAAATATGTATAGATGCTTTGCATATATGTATTTAAATCACATGAAGAAGAAAAGGAAATTTTGATAGATATCAATAGAATACATTTACTTCAACCCTATTATACACCACTCAAGGATGTTATGAGTGTTAGATGAGACAATATATATAAAGAACCTAAGTGCTTCGTCAATATTAGTTCCTTGGATTCTCTGTGATCCTTCCAGATAACCATAACACTGGTGTGCACTGGGTAGGGAGATGATCTGTTTTCGAGTCTGAAATCAAGGTTGTGATTGATGAACACTGAGTATTATTTTTACCTCTGCATATACTTTCTTTTGTAGGATTAACTCTTTAACTCTTTCCCATAATATAGAAGGGATTATTACAAATACCTTGTATTCAGAAATGTTCTGCTATTCATCCCACCCAAGCATTGACCTACTTAGCTATTCCTTTTAAAGTGGCTTCCCTTAATTTTACATCTATACCCATAGCTAGCTTGGTTAACAAAACAAGAGAATAGAAATCCAAAACTGAATTCAGACACCAACAACATATTTATAAGAAGAAAGCACTTACATGTTTTTAGTCTCCGTATATAGAACTTCTCTCAACAAGATGTTAAAACTCACTTATGAGTAATTTAGGCCTTCTCTTTCTAACGCTACTAAGTCTTTCAGAAAAAAAGTTTTTGCTCAGCCATTTTGCATTTTATGAATTTTTGCATAAACAAACAGTGACCATGCCTGTGTTAATAGCTAAACTCCTTCCAGAAACCCTTCTGTGTTGTCATCTAGGTACAGACTGGTAACTTGCTTTTATTGGAGATTCAGAGACCAACTCTCTATGTGGCCTACCCCTCTCCTTCACAAACCTACCATATTTTATATGTCTAAAAAATGGTACTTTTCTGTTTGCTAATTACCTACCTATCCTGGGGAAGATTTCAGTTTTCCCTTTCAAATGGGTCTTTGTTAATTATTTGTAGACTGACTTACTACCCAAAGAAATTATATTTGAATTTTTTTGTACATACTGGCATTTAGATTATATTTTTCAGTAAAAATAAGTCAAAGAATTTCCCACAAATGACTTGATCACTGAAACACATGTTAAATCTAAAAAAGATTGCCATACAGCTCTACCAGATTTTCCCTGAAGTATTAGGTTGGTGTAAAAGTAATTGCGGTTTTTACCATTAGATATTTAATCCTTCCTTCTGACAGTTTACCTAAAATAGTATGCCGAAGGCAAGGTTCAAGAACCTTAAAACCTCCCTGAAGGTCTTTATATGTGTGTATTTGGAATGGATGTAATGACAAAAAGACAGACTATCACCCTGCCCCCAGAATACATGGGCGGAAGGAGTGAGAGAGGATAAGAATGAATGTGTGAATACCAGAAAATGAAGTAGAATATCTATCCAGTAAATAAGAAGCACTACCTTCAATAGAAATTGATTTTTAGTGTTCAACTTATATATTCTGCTGTTTACTTTTCTGTTTGGTATTGGTGGCACTTGTTAGTATCTTTTGTTTTCCTAGCAATTTTAGGAGTTGGTTTGTTTAGGGACATAGTGAAAAATTATGGATTACAGTAATGTAACTAAATTGCATTTTTTTCCAAACACATCTCATCTTGCATAGAGAAAGCCTCAAGGAAGGAAGACCAATCTGAATTAAACTAGTTGAAATTTTAGAATGTAGCCAGTTTTTGAAATGCCTCAGAGAACTTTCAGAATAGTTTATTCCATTGTAATTATGTCAAAGGAATTTGATGTCAAAGTGAAGACAACTGGATGGTTGATTCCCCGTTTATTTAAATTTGTTGACTAAGTTGTATTTGTCTTGAGCAATCTAATTCTTTAAAGGAGTCTCACATTTTATACAAGAAGACTTACAATCTCCAAATATAAAATGTGTCTTTTAACACACTGTTAAATAAATTGAATCTGATTCACTAGCAATTGTTCGGTTTATTGATTTTTTCTTCACTTTATTATAAACAGGTGAGCTACAAATGTCAACTGCCAGAGCATGTCCAATAAATACATGTTTAATTTTCACTGATGATTTTATATTCTTGAATCATCAACTTTTCACTGAGAAAATAGTCATCTTTCTAGTATTAGCCCCAATGAAACCTGTGATTATATAATTCCTTAGTTATAAAGCTACAGGTTCATGAAGCATTCTTTGAAAATAAGTTAGATTGTGTATTTTCCCCAGCATCTGCCATTTCCTAAAAATAAGATGTACTCACAATTAGTTCTTTAGGTATAGTTCATGGTCGCTTTGTAGATGGTCTAAGGCTTGATCCCATATATTACTTCTACTGTTCATTTACATAATATAATGATATGCTCAAAAACATTCAGTTCTTTTATATTTTCTTACGTTGTATTTGATTCAAAGCAAATATTTTTGGGCATATCCTCAAAAGTAGCAATATACTATTAATTATTTCTAGTGGCAAGAAAAAGTAATCTGTAGACCTTTTTTAGGCAAAACAGCCCGTAAAAGAAATATGTGTGAAAAATTGTTCTCCTGGTCAGAGATTTTCCAGTTGTATTTTATAGAGTCTTGGATTCTGAGAACATTTTGATAGATGCAGCTCTGTATTTGTGTAAGAAGTACAGTTTTTTGTGTGTGATTTAGGTTTAAGTAAGGAGATGATTTCTGAGTAATTTGTTCTCTTCCTCTGTCTGCTTTTGTTTTCATGAATGGTTGTATTTCTGCCATCCTATGGCATTCTCTTCCCTTTTTGTCCCCCAGTTGGTCATTCTACCCTTTATGACCTCAGAGCTCTTGTTTACATTTCATTATTGCTTTTGCCATGGTATGTTGTGATTTATCTGTTTAGATAAGACATGCATAGGACTTGCTGCTTGTACTTGTATCACAGCCCTTAACACAGTAGGTTATAATAATTTGTTTATTTCTCTCCCTAACTGGACTTTGTGCATCTCAAGGATAGCAACCACATTCCAGTTTTTAGCTGTAGGCTTAGTACTACCTAGTAGAGACTTAATGTTTTAAAAAAAAAAAATGAGTGTTTATAGTAATAGCCAACATTTACTAAACCATTTGATAAATACTTCAGATAACAGTGACCAAAAAGTGAGTGAGTGCCAACACTTTTAAAAGTTAAAAGTTTTCTCAACCAGGCACACCTAGTGCTAATGGTATTCTTAGAGCCATTGATTGAGAAAATACATGATGATAAAAACCTATCATGAATTTTGTAGTATTAAAGTACACTTGAATTTTGTAAAACATATTATCTATAGACATTTTAAAATTAATATTACGTATATAAATGTGTATATTATGTTTCCACCGACTGACCATCTTGTTGAACATTTGGATTGCTATAGTTGTAATAGTATTCCTGTGCCCCACTGTTTACTGCTAATAGGTAGGAAACCACTGATATGAGCGTTACTTAACACTTACGTGTGGAGGACCACATTCCTCGGTTTGCTTAGGACTGTCCCAGCGTATGCCTGTTCTAGTATAATAATTAATAGTTTCCCCATTTTCTTGCAGAAGTGCCATGATTTGGACAATAAGTTATTTGATCATCCTACTTACAGGCAGATATTTGCATTGCATTAGTTTTATCATGGCTCACAAAAAATATATAAAAGAGAATGTTAAAAGTATATTATTCCATCTCCAAGGAATTCATTGTCATTAGTATTGTTATAATTTTGATCTCCTCCTTGTTGTGCACGAAGTGGTACACCTTTTGCCTTTTCATTTCTAGCCATTAAAATACTAGTACTTGACCAAATATGTGTTTATGTGTACATGTGTATATTTCCTGGTTATAGTAAATTAGAAAATACCTATTCTGAGGTCACATTTAGTTAATTCTTATTTCTTCATCTTCTGGGGTAGCCTGATAGTCAACAAACCTTATTGATTTTACCTGATTTTGCTGTACAGTGTGTGTGTGTGTGTGGTTGTGTTACAGCACCTGGGGTTCTTGCAGTCTTCCAGGATACAAATCAAGAGAGATCACCAAACGTAGCAGCAAAGGTAAGCTTAAGTTTATTCTAGCTTGTGCATAAGGGAGATAGCGTGGAGAAAGGAAAAAGGAGCGGCCTTCTCTCTGAGGATAGTTTGTAGGTTCCTTTTCTAGGGTTTCTCTATATGGGAGAAGGTTACATTACGGCATGCAGGTTAGGAGTTTTTCTAGCACTTGCGCATTTGCTCAACATGCTTCTTCCTACATTCCATGTAGTAGTAGCATTTTAAGTCTCCACCCCTGGGCATGAATTTTAGCATTCAGAGGAGTAAGAGTAGCTTTAAGTTGGAGTTTTAAGCCTAACTGCGCATATGGGACTCTGGGGAAATCCTTAGCCCCCTGAAATAGGAGCTTGCAGTTAATAGCTTCTTGGGTCTCTTGTTACAGATTCGCTGAGAGTTAGCTAAGCTAGAGCTTGAGTGAGGGGCATTTTTCCTTTTCCTCCAGACCATCTTAATACAGGGAATCAACCACCCTGCCTGTCTTAGTTAGGGATGTGTGCATGTGCAGATTTTAGGAATTTTTACAAAGGATACATCACCTATTTAATTTTATAATATACTCCCACTTTTGCCATGACTGAGTTCCTAAATGTATGGCCTTTCTGTTAATGAATCTATGCACTCCCTGTGCCCTAGCTCTGCTGTTACTCTCTGGCTCCCTCTTTTCTCCTCTCCCTTTTTTCTCCTCCCCTTTCTTTCTCTACCTCCTTCCTCCCCTTTCTTTCTCTACCTCCTTCTCCTCTTACTTTCCCTCTTTCTCCTGCCAAAGAAAATTGTCCACTAACTTTCACCAGTTGAACTAGTCTCAAATTATCTCTTACTCCATACCCATTTCTAGAATGTTGCATTCTCTACTTAGATTTCATCTACTTTTCATGAAAGACTCATAAATTCTTATGCCCTCTTATAATACCCATTCTTAGCCCAAACACAGGTATTCTTCCTGAGACCTCTGCCTTATTTTCTGAATATGTTACTCTCACACTTTATTTCCCACCCACTGCACTTGGGCTTTTACATCCTTCCCAGGCATAGCCTGTTTTCTTGGGAATGCTTGGTTACTAGTGACAGGCTACCTTAACCTCTTGAACCCTCAGTCTACCAGCCACATTAGACCTTCGGGCTACCACCCAGATCCTCCTCCCTTCTCCCCAAAGGCCTGGCTCCTCTCTGAGGCTATTGCTTCTGTCTGCTCTGGGTCATGTTCTTCCCCTTCTGGCATTAGGGGACCTCACTCGAGGACCTCAGCCTGTAGTGAGTAAAGGTAACCTCCGCTCCTGTTCCTCCTTAAACTTCTGTGATCATTGTCCCTGTCTCTTGTTATTGCTCACTGTTCAAGTAATTCTGTTCTTGTTGCCATGAAAGTGGGAAAGAGATTTTTTTTGTTTGAGAGAGAGGATCTTGCTGTCTTGCCCAGGCTGGAGTTCAGTGGCACAATCATAGCTCACGGCAGCCTTGACCTCCCAGATTCAACCAATCCTCCCACCTCACCCTCCCAAGTAGCTGGGACTATAGACACATGCCACCGTGCCTGGTTAATTTTTTTAAATTTTGTAGAGATGGGGTCTCCCTATGTTGCCCAGGCTGATCTTGAACTCTTAGATTCAAGTGATCCTCCCACCTTGGCCTCCCAAAGTGCTGGGATTACAGGTGTGAGCCACCATGCGTGGCCGAGATTCTTTTTTAAATCTATTACTCGACCCCCAGAAGAAGCTGTCAACTGTGTTAGTCACTTAGTTTTCTTTCTTGATTTCTTGAATTAAGTCCTCTGGGCAAGTTGAAGCATATTTAAGTGGTGCTACCCAAGGTCACATTCTGAGGAGTGTAGCTTGCATACCAGCTATCTCCTGCACTTTCCAGAGATTGAGGGCAGTTTTTGTCTTGTTTTGAAATCTTATTCTAGGACCTGAAAATCAGCCAAACATTCTCTTCACCTGGAGCCCTTTAGGTGTACACATGCACATAGGACTAGATGTGACTAACCTGATGTCCCAGATTTCTCAGGATGGGAATACAAAATGGGGTCCCCCTTCTCTGCATATAATTATTTTATGTATAATTTAAGTTCTATAACCTGTGAACTACTTTAACTTAGTGAATAAACAATCATATTTATTTTAACATGCTAGTGTATATGATTGCATGTTAGCTGTTTTAAAATGTAAACTCCTCTAAAATAGATATATCTGGGTGGGAATTTGAATATTTTTATGACCATGGTTAAGTCTGTAAGTGTAGGCGTATGTAGTGCCCCATTAACTGATTTGTACTGTTAATCTTCCATTGATTATCTTTTCTTTCATATACAAATGACATGAATTTAGCTGCTACCAGCTTTTGCAAGAAAAATGAAATCTACTTTTACAGCTGGAGATAATTTAGTCCTTGGCATTGAGCTTTTTAGCTTTCTAACTTGGGAAGAAGGCTCTTTTGATCCAACAGTTTATTGCAAAACTGATTCAGGCTTCTGTTTACACAGTGAAAAAACAAAATAAATGATATTATTTTATTGGGAAACTGGGACTAAAATGCCTTAAAAGTAATTTGGAAATTCTAAGTTTTTTGAGCCATTTCATTTCCTTCAGAAGAAAGTGCAGATTTAATATTCTCATCAGATTATGTTTATGTTTTCTGTCTTCTTCCAAATTTTCTTAAGGAAATTTATTCTTCTCATTGTTATTAGCTTATCCTCACATTAACATAAACATTTCCCAGTAAATATTATGCATTGGTTTCTTAAAGGCCTTATAAGTTACTAAGTATTGACTTAAGGAAGGGTAGTTTAATTTACACTGGCTATTTGAGTGATTAATGGAATGAATTTATCGGTGCTACATTTTATGCTTTCTAAAAAGCTAAGGACAGTTTACTAAGGAAATGCCAAGAACCTTAGGTGAATATCACATTTTTAAAAAGAAATAGAATACTGTGTCCTTTAGAATAAATAAGCCGTCTATGATTTTCTTCTACAATCTGCCATCATGTGTATTTTATGCCCTAATAAAGAATAGCATGCAAGATATAAATGAAATGCTGAGGATTCTGTGTTAAGTATTGGATGAAGGCCAAGGAAGTAAGAGGGTGAAAGTCTGGAACTCAGTCTGTCAGAGAATGGAATGCTCGGTAGAAATACTCAAATCAACAGTCCATGACTTGCAACAATTTTGAGCTAAGGGCCTTTTAGCATAACATAAGTAAATTGCAATTAAGGATATGTTTGAGTTGTGCTACGCTGTTAGATATCAGGGTATTTTTTGAGTATTTTTTAAAATATTGAAATGAGTATGCATTATCAGTATATTTCAGATAAATGTATATATCAACGATTTTTACATGTGTTGCAGTTAGGATTTTCTTTAAAACAGGAAATGATCCATAGTCTAGTCTATTCACTGTACCGATCCACTAAACACCTAATAATTTTCCCTTCGTGCAGCCCACTGATGCTTTGGCGTACCCTTAGGTTACTTCCCAAAATGCAAGAAAGCCTTCTCAAAAAATTTCAGGAACATGTTATTACCCATAGAACAAAATCCAAATTCGGAATGTGGAGTCATTCAATGAGTATACAGTTTCAGTTTTGCAGGCTGAAAAAGTTCAAGATCTATTACACAACAGGATGTATAGAGTTAGCACTAGTATGCTGCACACCTAAAAATGGTTCAGATGGTCAATTTTATGTTATGTGTTTTTACCAGAAGGAAAAATAAAATCTAAATACCAAGCCTAGCATTGGAGGGGAATTGTG
Organism: Mandrillus leucophaeus; assembly: GCF_000951045.1. Classification (NCBI taxonomy): domain Eukaryota; kingdom Metazoa; phylum Chordata; class Mammalia; order Primates; family Cercopithecidae; genus Mandrillus; species Mandrillus leucophaeus. Next base: position 481,248 of record NW_012109964.1, on the reverse strand, counting down.
ATCTGGCCCCTCAACTATCTTTCTGGCCTCATCTTTTGCTTATCCATTCAACAAATCTTAAGTACCTATTATAGGCCCAAAACATATAAAGCACAGCAATGAATAAGACAGGCACAACCCCATATGCAGAATTTAAAATAAACTATTGCTGGAGTGGAAAGGGAAACTGTATTTGTTGTTGCTCCTTATGCTTTTGCCATAGATATCTTTAGCAGTCTCCACATGTCTGTCATGTTTATGTACTTTTGACAGCTTTGTTTGTGATGCTCTCTTAGTTATAAAGGCCCTCCTGGCTTTCCACTGTGGTTCTCAATCCTTCTTTCTTTCTAAACTTATTGATAATCCCTTTATCTTTTAAGATGCTATTCAAGCATAACCTCAGAGATACAGCTCTTCCTTTGACTGCCATGTTATGTTGTGTTATTTCGTTTTTTAAATCCCTCACGCCAGGTCTGGCCCCAGTATTTAGGATAGTGTTTTACACAATAACCAATATTAAAGAACATTTGTTGAATTGAAATGACACCATTAAAGGATCGTGAAAAATCTTTTCCACATGCCATTATTTTAATATTTATTCTCTTTTTTGGCTGTAAAGCTTCAATTGCATGCCACTAAATAGGTATATGCCTCATCATTATTGTGTGGACTTAGACTCACAGGCGTAGGAAGGAGCTGAATGGGTACAAGGACATAGCCTTCAGCAGGGTTATTAATGAAGGCCACTGCCTTGTTATCTCATGTTCTGATAACTAATACATTTCCTGAAGTGATAGTGCCCTTGCGTGGCATTTAGATTTAGTTTACACTTGGGGCACAGGATCACATACATTTTTTCCTCATTGATATTAAATGCATAATTGACTTCTATCACATGTTGGTAATTCTCAAAATATATAAAACTTTTTCATTATATCCGTTTTGCTGATCTGAGTTCAGTGATCTTTGATGTTACTATTGTAATTGTTTGGGGGTGCTGCAAACCATGCCCTATATATAAGATGGTGAACTTCGTTGGTAAATGTTGTGTGTCTTCTGACTGCTCTACTGACGGCCTTTCCCCATCTCTCTCTCCCTCTCCTTGGGCCTGCCTGTTCCCTGAGACCCAAAAATATTAAAATTAGGCCGATTAATAACCCTACCATGGCCTCTTAAGTGTTCAAGTAAAAGGAAAAGTCACATGTCTCTCACTTTAAATCAAAAGCAGGAAATGATTAAGCTTAGTGAGGAAGGCCTGTCAAAAGCCGAAATGGGCTGAAAGCTAGGCCTCTTAAACCAAACAGTTTACCAAGTTGTGAATGCACGGGGAAAGTTTTTGTGAGAAATTAAAAGTGCTACTCGAGTGAACAAATGAACAATAAGAAAGCAAAACACCATTTTTGCTAATGCGGAGAAAGTTTGAGTGGTCTGGTTAGAAGATTAAACCAGCTACAACATTCTTAAGCTAAAGCGTAATCCAGAGCAAGGCCCTAATTCTCTTCAATGATAGGAAGGCTGAGAGAGGTGAAGAAGCTGCAGAAGAAAAGTTTGAAGCTAGCAGAGGCTAGTTCAGGATGTTTAAAGAAAGACACAATCTCCGTAACATAAAAATTCAAGGTGAGGCAGCAGGTGCTGATGAAGAAGCCACAATAAGTTTTCAGAAGATCCAGCTAGGAAAATTGAAGGGGGCTTCACTTAACAATAGATTTTAAATGCAGATGAAACATGTTTACACTGGAAGAAAGTGCCGTCTAGGACCTTCATAGCTAGAGAAGAGAAGTCAGTGCCTGGCTTCAAAGATTGAACAGACAGGCTGACTCTATTTTTAGGGGTTAATGCAGCTGGTGACTTTAAAATGAAGCCAGTGCTCATTTAGCATTCTGAAGATCCTAGCCCCCTTCTAAATTATGTTAAATCTCAACCTGTGATTTACTCATGGAACAACAAAGTCTGGATGACAGCGCATCTATTTACAGCATGGTTTACTGAATATTTTAAGCTCACTGTTGAGATCTACCACTCAGGAAAAAAAAAAAAAAAACTCCTTTCAAAATATGATTGCTCATTGACAATGTGCCTGGTTACCCAAAAGCTCTGATGGATGTGGGGAGGGAGATAAATGTTGTTTTCATGCCTGCTAACACAGCATCTATTCTGTAGCCAATGGATCAAGGAGTAATTTCAGTTTCCAAGTCTTCTTATTTAAGAAATACATTTTGTAAGGTATCGCTGCCCAGTGATTCCACTGATGGATCTGGGCGAAGTCAATTGAAAAACTTCTGGAAAGGATTCACCATCCTAAAAGCCATTAAGAATATTTTTGATTCATGGGGGGAGGTTAAAATATCAACATTTACAGGAGTTTGGAAGAAGTTGATTCCAATACTTATGGGTGACTTGGAGGAGTTCAAGACTTCGGTGGAGGAAGTCACTGCAGATGTGGCAATAGCAAGAGAACTCGAATTATAAGTGGAGTCTAAAGATGTAACTGAATTGCAACGATCTCCTGATAAAACTTTAATGGATGAGGAGTTGCTTCCTTTGAATGTATAAAGAAAGTGGTTTCTTGAAATGGAATCTGCTCCTGGTAAAGATAATGTGAACATTGTTGAAATGACAACAAAGGATTTAGAATGTTACATTAACTTACTTAATAAAGCAGCAGAGAGATCTGAGAGGATTAACTCCAATTTTGAAAGAAGTTCTGTTGTGGAGAAAATGCTACCAAACAGCGTCACATGCTACAGAGAAATCTTTGGTGAAAGGAAGAATCAGTTGATGCAGCAGACTTCATTGTCTTATTTTGAGAAGTTGCCACAGCTCCCAAACTTTAGTAACCACAACCCTGATTAGTCAGCAGCCTTCAACATCAAGGCAAGACCCTCCACTGGCAAAAAGATTATGACTCACTGAAGACTCAGATGATTGTAAGCATTTTTAACAATAAAGTATTTTTAATTCAGGTATATACATTGCTTAGACATAATGTTATTGCACACTTAGTAGACCTCTGTATAGTGTAAACATACATTTTATATGCAGTGGGAAACCAAAAAATTTGTGTGACTTGCTTTATTGCGATATTTGCCTGTTACAGTGCTGTAGAACTGAATCCACAGTATATCTGAAGTATGTCTGTACCTTAAAGGCCTGTGTTGCCTTAAGGTTTTCTTTGATCAGATGAAAACCAACTAGCACTGTTCTTGGGGTTCCAGAAGATTCTTTTTTTCCACAGAGTTTTATTTAGATATAATGGATAAATAAATGTTGTATAAATTTATTATATATAATGTGATGTTTTGGTATACCACTTGTGAAATGATTACCACAGCCACAAAGGTAACATATTCATCACCTCACTTAGTAGTTACCTTTGTGTATGTATGTACATGCAAGTGTGGAGAGAACATTTAAGGTCTATACTCTTAGCAGATTTCAAGTACACAATGCAGTATTAACTGTAATCACCATGCTGTTCATTTGATCACCAGAACTTACTCCTTCTATCAACTGAAACTTCGTACCCTTTAACCAACGTAATCCCATTTCCCTCAAGTTTCCTAGTCTCTGGCCACCATCATTCTACTCTCTGCTTCTGTGAGTTCTACTTGTTTTAGATTGCACATATAAATGAAGTCATGCAATATTTGTCCTTCTTTGCCTATTTTACTTAGCGTTATGTTTTCCAGGTTCATGTATGTCACAAATGACACAATTTCTTTCTTTTTTAAGGCTGACTATTCCACTATGTGTGTGTGTGTGTGTGTATATGTATATATATGTGTGTGTGTGTGTATACGTATATACATATACTACATCTTTTTCCGTTCATCCGTCAGTGGATACTTAGGTTAATTTTATGTCTTGACTATTGTGAATAACACTACAGGGAACATGGGAGTGCTCATGTCTTCTATTTCATTTCCTCTGCATATGTATCAGAAATGGGATTGCTAGATCATAGTTTTATTTTTAATGTCTTGAGGAGCTTTGTACCATTTTCTGTAATGGCTGTACTAATTTACATTTCCACCAACATTGTACAAGGGTTCTCCCTTTCTCCACATCATTACCAAAACTAAGCTTTCATTTTTTTTATGATCACCATTCTAACAGGTATGAAGTAGTATCTCATTGTTTGCGTTTTAATTTGCATTTCTCTGATTATTAGTGCTGTTGAGCATTTTTATATACATGTTGGCCATTTGCATATCTGCTTTTGTGAAATATCTATTAAAGTATCTTGCCCATTTTTTAATTGAGTAATTGGAATTTTTCCTATTGAATCATTTGAGTTCCTTATATATTTTGGATATTAACTCTTTATCAGGTGTATAGTTTGCATATGTGTTCTTTCATTCCATAAGTTGTCTCTTCATTCTGTTGTTTCTTCTTCCTGTACAGAAGCTTTTTACTTTAATGCAATTCCATTTGTCTGTTTTTGCTTTTGTTGCTTGTGTTTTTTAGCTCTTATCCAAAAAAATGTTTGCCCAGACCAATGTCATGAAGTTTTCTTCTAGTAGATTAATCTGTTCAAAATCCCTTTTGAACTGATTTTTGTATATGGTGTGAGATAAGGGTCTAGTTTCATTCTTCTGCTTGTGGATATTCAGTTTTCCCAACATCATTTATTGAAGAGACTGTCTTTTTTCTATTGTGTGTTCTTGGCATATTTGGCAAAGATCAATTGCCTGTAAATGTGTGGATTTAATTATGAGTTGGAGCCACGGATTCTAATGGAGTTTTCATAACTGTGGTGGTTTCTTAGACCGGCCAGTAGGATTGTTTGCCAATAGGATTGATTTTTTAAAATATTTTAAAAATTTTTAATTGCGCTCAAAAAGCGTATAACGTAAAGTTTATCCTAACCATTTTAAGTGTACATTTTAATAGTGTGAGGTATATTGACATTGTTGTGCAACAGATTTTTAGAGCTTTTTTATCTTGCAAAACAGAAACTCTATACCCATTGAACAATTCTTCGTTTGCTCCTCTCCCCTATCCCCTGGTAACCCCTATTCTGCTTCTGTTTCTGTAAATTTGACTACTTTAGACACCTCATTTAAGTGGAACCATACCATATTTGTCTTCTTGTGACTATCTTATTTAGTGTAATCTGAAGACACATCCATGTTGTAACACTTGACAATCATGTGTTACATCTGATTTCCTTCATTTTTAAGGCTGTGGAATAGTCCTTTATATGTGTAAACCACATTTTATCCATTCATCTATGAATGGACACTTAGGTAAATTTCATATCTTGGCTATTGTGACTCCTGCTGCAGTGGACATGGGTTTGCAAATATCTCTTCCAGACTCTGCATTCAGTACTTTGAGGTGTATACCCAGAGGTGGGGTGATTCCTGGAGCATATAATTTTCAATCTCTTGGGAACTGTCATACTGTTTTCCATAATAGCTGTATAATTTATATTTCCGTGAACAGTGTACATGTTTTTAATTTTATCATATTCTCACCATCATTTGTTATTTTCTGTTGTTTTTTTTTTTTGTGATAGCCATTATAATGAGTATGAGGTGATATCTCATAGTTTTGGTTTGCATTTCTCTAGTGATTGCTGATATTGGGCTTTTTTTTTTTTTTTTTTTTTTTTAAAGAAGGTGTCTCACTCTGTTGCCCAGGCTGGAGTGCAGTGGCGCTATCTCGTCTCACTGCAAGCTCTGCCTCCTGGGTTCACGCCATTCTCCTGCCTCAGCCTCCCAAGTAGCTGGGACTACAGGCACCTGCCACTACACCTGGCTAATTTTTTGTATTTTTAGTAGAGACGGGGTTTTGCCATGTTAGCCAGGATGGTCTCAGTCTCCTGACCTCGTGATCCGCCTGCCTTGGCCTCCCAAAGTACTGGGATTACACCACGCCCAGCCAGGCATCTCTTTATGTGCTTGTTGGTCATTTTTGTTTCATCTTTGGAGAAATGTCTATTTAAGTCATTTGCCCATTTTTTAGTTATTTGTTTTTTATTGTTGAATTGTAGGAGTTCTTTACATATTCTGGATAGTAATCCCTTATCTGGTATATGATTTGCAAATATTTTCTCACATTCCATAGGTTGTCTTTTCACTCTGTTGACCAATAGGACTGTTTTTGATATTTGATGCTATAATTTGTAAAGGAATTCCCTTTGGCTGCTCTGCTGAGACGTAACCAGTCATTCCTTCTGCCCAAATTAGCATTGACTTTGAGGTCCAGTTCTGTGTTATGGTTATCCCATTCCCATAAAACCAATAACAATAGTAAGGGCAATGTTTTCAACTTTTTTGTACACTGAAGTTTAAATAAGAAACATATCTTACTGTTAACTGTACTAGTATATAAAGTACACTCTGATTTAAGTTCTTCATAAACTGAACAAGAGTTGAAGAGGAGAGAGATACAGAACGGCCGTTTGACCTTGTCTTGTATGCCAAATCCTGAGTTTGTGAAGGAGAATATCTGGTTTCCCATGATTCTTTAAAAAATATAAGGTATACCAGCAGGGATCATCTGGAAGTTGCTTGGAATTCAATTGTGATAGGGCCTGTTTGTATACATTATCAATGAAATGATATACCAAGTAACCAGTGTAGAACCTAAGAAAAATACTTGCTTATTTTCTAGGAAATATGTGCATTCTGTAGTTTTAACAGAACCCTTCATCTCTGGGCATATCAATGTATTCACAAGTTACATATAGTTAACGTCTTCATTAAAATGCAGCCAGATATTGGGTGACTATGAGAATAGCTGTAAAAATAGCTAGGCCATCCATTCTTAGAATCAAGTGTTACCTTACTGAGAAAACAAGTAGTTTTTAATGATAATAGCTTATCTTAATAAATGATATTGGTTTTGGTAAATATAGATGTGAGTTTTGATTGTTAATTTCTGAACCTTTTCTGATGTTATTGTATTTAAGAATACAATTATTGTTAATGTTATTGTATCAAAGAAAGCTCAATAAATAATTGGGCTTTTACTATGTGGGTTTTACTCTTAAGTTTTTTAAAAAAATGTATTTTCACTATTGGAAAACATGAAATAAAGTGAGATGTCAGAATCACCTTTATAGAGTTTTAAATTTAAGAAGCACTTTATTTTTATCATAATCCTAGCACCAACACTAACATTCAGAGCCTCAAATACTCAACAGCTCTTGCTTGAAAATAAATTACAAAATCATAATATTTAATTTTAAAGAAAAATATTAAAGAACATGGTATAGACTGCTTTGATACTTTCTTTTCTTACTTTGTTTTTCAGTGTTCTCTACTGACAGTAAAATTCATACTCCATTTGTCTAAGAGGCATAAAGCTGGAATTTACTAAGAGCACTTCCTTAATGATTATGGCAAAATTCCAAAATTTTCCAGTGGGGAAAAGGCTTTTATTCTTTTTTGAACTGTCAAGCTGTTGGCAAAAACAAGCACTCTAGTTAAATGACTAAGCAAGCGGTTTATAAGATATGCTCCAGTCCTTAAGAAGGATCCATAAGAAAAAGCTGGCTAAGTGACTGAATACCATTTGTGGCCATGCATATCAAAGATTAATCACCTAGGATTCTGCCTAATTTTAGCCACTACTTCTTAATGAATGCCAAATGTGAACCCATCAACCATTTTGCACATGACGTCAGTAACATTTGAATGGAGCAGTTGTCTAATACTCTACGCAGTAATATGATTAATTCCATAGAGGGGTTGTTTAGTTCCAGCTCGTCCCAACACTGTGTATGTAGTATGCAAAGTGGTATTTCAACAGAATTTCCATTAGTAGCAGAGTATTCTCAGCCCTGAAATCCATCATCTGCTATATCCTAGCTTTAAGTTCCTGTCAGATTTTCTCTGCACTAGATATACATCTTGATCAAGCAGGATTACAAGAAAATATATATGTATATTCCAAGCTCATTAGCTATCTAATGATCTTTAAGAACACTAGTGCAGGGAAGATTGAAAATCAATGTTAAATCCAAATGTCCTTGAATAAGAGACTGGCTTAATAAATTAGATTATATTCATACAATACAGGGCTATTCTGCGCCATCCAGTCATTGAGGGGCTAAGTCTTATATAGGCCTTCTCGTCCATTTTATAGCTTCTGAGATTGCTCTAGGTGTAAACACTCAGCCGAAAGACAGGAAAAGAGAGGAAAGATGCAACATGAGATATTTTTATAGACCAGACTGGCAAGTGGCACATATTTCCCTGACCAGGATTTAGTCAGATGGCTAGATATAATTGCAACAGAGGCTGAGAAATGTCTGTGTGCCAAGAGGAGGAGTAAGTAGTTTGAGACACGAGCTATAAGTACCTGCTACAGAGGTGATAGGAGCTTGGCAGAGGAAGAACAAGAGCAGGACTGAGGCTTTTTCACTGTGTAGATTTGTATGTCTGTGTATAATTTGAACAATGTGAATATGTAACCTATTCAAAAAACAAAATATTTTTTTTTTCAGATAAAAGTCATTGTTTATGTAACACTTAGAACCTATATCCTAAATCATGCATTCCAGGACATTTTGTCATGTGTCATGACTTATGAACATACTCTATTCCTTTTGAAGCAAGAAGGTTCCAGAATCAGAGACACTTCTCCATGACCAGGATTCACTGCATTTTGGGGACCTTTTTCCTTCTTCAGTTGTCTGTGACTCCTCTCCTTGTGGTTGGCAGACCCGCTGAAAAGGAGTGATTGCATGGTCAGTCGACAAGAGCTAAGTTGGCTGTGCCTGTATTTCACTAGGAGAAAGCATCGACCAGGCCCCTAGAAAAGTCACTGTAAGGAACTCCTTTTCAGTCTGGTTTAGCGAATGGCAGCCATAGCACCCCATAGCTTCATGTGGCCACATCTGAAGCCAAGAAGCATTACTCCTCACTCCCCCTGCTTAGGTATCTTCATAGCTTACTTACTATGTTGCTTACTACTGAAAGATCCCAACTTCTTAGCCTAACAGACAAGCCCCTGGTCTGACATTTGCCTGTGTTTTCAACTTTACATCTTGCCATTTCCTTTGATTTTTCCCTATGACTGAAACCAGAGTTTCTCAAACTGATGTTCTACTGCCTGTTTTTCAGGAAGGCATTAACAGGTATGCTGTTGACAAAAAGTATTAAATGAGCAAATAGGTTTGTGAAACATTGTACTGCATACCGTATTACCCCTTGGGAGTATATGTGTGTTGAACGGTCGAAGAAGCTCTGCAGCTTAGATGCTTAAGTTTGTTCATCCTAGTATTTACCTCACTCAACTGAAAGCAGAAAAAATGCTTTGCACACCCCACCTAAATTCCTTGGCCACACCAATATGCAGAACATCAGATTGGTAGCCCCCGTGTGATCCAGTGTGATCGCCACTAACCTTAAGAAACTATCAGACACTGAACTTGTGCCTCACGTTGTATTTCTATTCAGCAGCACTGCTGTAAGATTTGTTGTTAATCCTTGCCTGAAAGTTCTATGCAGAATAAATCATTCTCTCCAATATGTACTCATTTTTCTCTTCTCAATGTGTCTTTTCTCATTGTATCATAAATATTTCTCCTTGATCTATTCATTCTGGGGATTCCTGTGTCTTGTACAGTACCTGACATGTAATGTTATCCTTGGGTTTACTTTGTCCTCTTGTTTACATAGACACATAAAAGCACCATAGACTGGGTGGCTTGAATAACAATTTATTTCTTGCAGTTCTGAAGTCTGGAGAGTCTAAGATCAAGATGTCAGGCAATTTAGTTCTTGGTGAGGTCCCTCTTCCTGGCTTGCAGGCACAGCTTTCTTTTTGTGTACTCATATGGCAGACAGAGAGGAAGCAAGGTCTCTCTTTTCTTATGAGGACGCTAATCCAGTTCATGAGGGCTCCACTCTCATGACCTAATCATTGTTGAAAGGCCCTACCTCCAAATATCATCACATTGGAAATTAAGGTTTCAACATAAAAATGTTTAGGGGACACAAACATTCAGTCTGTAGTACCCCTGTCTCCTGTCTTCATGCTTTAAAGATAAAAAGTTTTTTCAATGTTTCATTGGACCCTTAAAATTTTAACTTACATATCTGACCCTTGAGTATAGTGCTAGTAAACATCCTATTCTTAGAAAAAATTTAGAATGCTTTAACTCTAGTCCTCTTTCTCCTATACTATTTTTTCTTGTTCTACTTTTTACATATCTTCTAAGTAAGTGTTATTATTATACCTGTTTTAAATAATTGATGTTAATTATTTAACATCATGTTAATAAGTGTTAATATTATACCTGTTTTAAATAATTATTTCTATGTAAACTCAAATTTACCAATTTCTTCCCCATTCCTTCTCATTTTTCATTTTTTTTCTGCATTCACCTTTTTTCTTTCTAAATACCTTTTAGTACTTTTTAAAGCAAGGGTCTTGTAATAGAAAATGCTGCAAATCTTTGACTGAAAATGCTCTTATTTCAACATAATTCTTAAATGATAGTTTATCTGGTTATGGGATTACACACCACTTACCTCCAGCTCACTAATCTTCTCTTCAAATTTGATTTAGGCAACAATTTAGTCTAGTTATTGAGGTTATTTAATTGAGTAACTGATTGAATGATTGTATTCATCATTTCAGGTACAATTTGGTTATTTGTTTTCATCTGCCTGGTATTTGTTCTTTTCTTGTGTTTTTGGCATTTCCTTTTAGGACTTTAATATTTTAGGTGTACTTATTTTATAGGCTCTATGGTACTTCTGTAATCAGTTTCTTGAAGAGTTTAATCCTACTATTTATTTACTTTATCAACTACGTAAAAATAAAATTTCAGGACCTTCCAAATTTATTATGCCAAAGAAAAAGTTAATCCCTGAAACTTGATTCACACAATACAACTGTTTTTCTTCTCTGGTGCGTGACTTTTTTCTTTTGACTTTTGCATTGAGATGTTATACATTAACCAGACTCCCTATTCTTGATTCAGACCTAGAGTAAAAGACGTGGAGATGAGAGATTCTTGTGACTGTTACCTCTTTAGAATAGAATGTTAAACACCCTCCTTAGAGTGTAATTAATAGTAGCTAATCAAATCTTATTTCTTTTTGTTAGCCTTTGTATGGAAAATGTACTTCTGTTCAGCACTTCCGTTTTACCTGTAGAAATGATCCTTATTTTATCCCATACTGGGAGCACTGATCACCATTCTTTGCTGTAGCTCTGCTCACCGAATTGCCACCCTCACACTTTTCACTTGAATAAACTATCTTTTGGATTCTGACCCTTTTGATTATTTAGGTTGATAGCTTATTCTTGCTCAGAATACATTGTTTTCTCATTTTGTTTTTAATTTTGTGTTATGAGTTCATGTTTTGTGTTTAACCAGTGATAATTTTATGTTCCCTGGAATGAAGGTATATCCCCGCTGAGATGTTTGTGCTTGCTTCTGCTTTCTGGGAGTTACTAGAACACATGTGTGCTTATGTGTTTAATTAAATGTCTGACATGTTAGTGCAAATTGGAACCCAAGCCTCAGTGGGGAGAGACCCATAGATAGGAATTTTAAAATTAAGACAGCCTTCTTCAGCTAAGACAATCACCCTTGTCCTTGTCTTTCATGATAGAAGGAGAATTTTTTCCTGATTCAGTATTTCACTGTGGTAACACCATTCTGTAGTACCATTGCTAGAGACAAATCTGAACTCCAGCTTAAATCTTGAGTATCTGACAAGCTGTATTTCTTTTTTTTTTTTTTTAATTTATTTATTATTATTATACTTTAAGTTGTAGGGTACATGTGCATAACGTGCAGGTTTGTTACATATGTATACTTGTGCCATGTTGGTGTGCTGCACCCATCAACTCGTCATTTACATCAGGTATAACTCCCAATGCAATCCCTCCCCCCTCCCCCCTCCCCATGATAGGCCCTGGTGTGTGATGTTCCCCTTCCTGAGTCCAAGTGATCTCATTGTTCAGTTCCCACTATAATGCGAAAACCAAGCTCCTCAGTTGCCTAGGACCAACCCAGTGGCAGCTCAGGTAATAGCACCTCCAGCCCCATTCAGTTTTTAGTTTCCTCTTGAGCTTGGCTCTGGAAATTTTCTTTATGTTCCTATAATCCTAACAATGCATTTCAAAGAATATTTGTTTTATTTTAGCAATAATTTCTTAGAGTTTCATTAGAAGAGTATTACAAGTTAATTATCTTGCCATATTGCTATAAACTGAGGTTTAATACATGTTAAATGAGTGAATGAATGTATGGATGAAGGATAAGAACATTTTGGTAGAGAGAGGAGAGTAAACGAATAAAGAAGGTAGGAAAGCACTGTGAAGTTTGTTATTGTTCAGTTTGTCCAGAGATACGCTGTCCAACATGGTAGCCACTAGCTGTATCTAGCTGTTGAGCACTTGAAATGTGGATGATGCATTGAAAGTATAAAATACAAGCTAAATTTTGAAGACTTAGTATAAAAAGAGAATGTAAACTATCAGTAATTTTTATGATCTATTGATATAATATTTTGTATATATTAGGTAAAATAAGATATAAAAAAATTAATTTCAGCCGGGTGTGGAGACTCAGCCTATAATCCCAGCACTTTGGGAGTCTGAGGTGGACGGATCACTTGAAGTCAGGAGTTCAAGACCAGCCTGGCCAACATATAGTGAAACCCATAACTACTAAAAGAAAAATACGAAAATTAGTTGGATGTGGTGGCACATACCTGTAGTCCTAGCTACTTGGGAAGCCGAGGCAGGAGAATTGCTTGAACCAGGAGGCAGAGGTTGCGGTGAGCCGAGATCATGCAACTGCACTCCAGCCTGGGTGACAGAGCAAGACTCTATCACTCAAAACATAATAATAATAATAATTTCACCAGTTTCTTTTTTATATGGCTACTAGAAAATTTTAAATTTTATTTGTCACACACATATTTGTATTGGCCAGTGCTAGAGTGCATTGTAGATGCACAACAAATACTGGTTAAACAAGCTAATAAAGGAAGGCACTTAGTACACTCAAATTGTCTCTCATTATTCCTAAACTTGGTGTATAATTATGAATTTCACAAGATCTACAAACACTTCCCATTCTGCATCTACTAAGGATCAGATTCATACACTTATGAGGGTATAAGGTGAAAAAATAGAATTTAGCTCACTGCAGTGTGGCAAATTTAGATGGAAAGTAGTTGGGGAAAATGAGTTTAGCTGAATGCTTTTGACAATTACTTGAGTAAAGCAACATCTTCAATAATGCTTTTCCAGAAAATTTTTGTGACACTTTGTTTGGTAATATAGAAAAGTTTGGACATGACATATATGCACTTAAAAAAAAAAAGAAATTTCAAAAACGTCATAAAAGTATTTCTCAACTTGATGGTAGTTGTTCTCCAACATTTTAGCCAATCTACTTTCCTAAATCAGCTTTCATTCATTCGTCATTTAGATATACAGAATGAAAAAGAAGGTGTTAGAATGAGGAAAATGCCATATGCTCAAAGTATTTGTTTTATACTGGAGTTTTTAACTTGCTTGGTCACTGAATGGTATTTTGCCTTTGGGTTGAGAAATGAGCTGTAACTGGCAACGTCAGCCAACCAAATAAAAAGTTTTCAAAGGCATCACCTTACTCCCATCTGTACAAAGCCATTAAGCCAATAATGTGACATTTTCAAGGGTTCTTTTGCATATTTTGCCTTTGTCACTCTATACATTCCACAACAGCCTCTCAACAAAGTCCATATGTTCCTTTTCTAAGTGAGGCGGGGTTAGAGGGGGGATAAAAAATCATGAAAGAGGAACATAAGCTGACAGATCTGAGGCTTCCAGAGAGCTGTTATTCCACCAGCCTGCAGGAAAAAAAAAATGCAAAGAGATTATAAGACTTGGTTCACATTGTATACCAGCTCACTGTCCCCAGAGACCCATTTTTGCTTGTGTAAAGAGGCCTTTCTTTCCTGTCACCCCTTATTCTCTTAAATTGGCACCAATGTCTTTGCACATTTGCTGGGCCTCCAATTGCTGCTGCTGCAGCAACTGCTGTCCCAGCATCTGCTCAGATGAGGCACAGACCATGAGTTGCAATGCTGATTCTCCTGTGTACATTGGTTGCAGGGGCCAGCAAGCTGTGCGGATTAGCTAAATGCTCATGTTTTCCCTTTTGATTTCTGCACACTGCCACAAAAGTTTATTTGATTCACCGTTTCTCACATGTGTGGAGTATTAAGGAATCAGGGACAGAGAGGCTTTGGCATGGGGCATGACCGATGGCCTGATTCCCACATGTTGGGCTTCTACCTGTAACAGTGGGACACATATGTTTCCCCAAGGGCCTGTGTTGGGGAGACAGGCATACAGACCAAATAATTAAAGCATTTGGAAATGGAAAGCACAGCTAACTTTGAAGTGGAATTATCTGTAACTTTTGTCAGATGTCCTCCTGATTCAATCCATATGTTTAGTGTTCCAGTTTGCAGGCACAGGATTACCCATATACCTTCATTGTTAGCCAGGGGAACAAAATGTCTAAACAGCTAAGTGGAGGGGCACATTGAGTGATTATGCCCCTTTTCCTCTGTTACCTTCTGACCCCTTAGATTTCTGATGCAATTCAATAAGTGTTTGTGAGCAGATAGCAATACTTTGCTGGAGAACAAAGCCAGACTACAGGGATGAGTGTTTTTTTCTGTTTGGTACCAACCGACAAAGATTCTCACCTTGACCAAACTCAACTCTACCCCTGAGCTCTTTTGCACTGAGCCTAGATTTTTTGATTTCTGTGATCGTCTCTGCATTGTCTAAGTTTTACCAAGAATCCTGTTACATTGGCTTAGCCAGAATCCCCTGCTTGATATCTGATTGGGTTCCTCAGCCTCTACCATCCCCGGGTGCTATCTGATCACCCTGGTCTGCTTCTAGCAAGGATCCTGTTAGGTGGGTTTCTCCAGAATCCCACCTTACCCCTGATGTTTTCTCTTAGTAATTTTCCATCCGCTGACCTCCAGTTAGCTCCTTGGCTATAAATTCTTACATTCCCATGTGTGTTTGGAATTGAGCCCAGTTCTATTCTGAGGTCTCCTTTCCTCTATTGCAGTAGTCCTGAATAAAATCTGTTTTTACCACTTTGTTGTTTGTAACAGCTCTGGTTCTCCTTCACACAGCCTAACCACAATGTTTATTTATTTTCACGTCCAAATGCAATGGGTCTAGTTAGCCAGGATCTCATCCTCAACCCTCTACGGATTTTACTCAATAATCTAACCAAATGAAACAACTTAGATCATGAAGAGGTTCTGAAATAAACACTTCATGAAATGGCACATGGTCTAGCATCAGCCTGACTGTAATTAGCAGACTGAGCTGAGGAGGTAGGAATTGTATGGTTGGCCATAGTTTATAGGGTTTGCCATGTTTTCCTGACTTTTTAGAAAGATCTGGATGAAGATCCCATAGCCTTTTTTAAGGTCCTCTAGGCAATAGGAAAGGGACAATAAACAGGACAAACAAAAGAACAGTGTTTTCTAGAGCCAGAACACTTAGGAAGGTGCCTCTGAGAGAATTCAAAGAATTCCTTGGACAGAAGCAGCTCTGTGGACACAAAGCTTGGTTAGCAGATATTCTAACCAAGTTAGATTCTAGCACCCATTTGCCCCTCAGCCTGGTGCTCTTGTGCAGGTTATACCACCTTTACCTTAGCTTAGAATGTGGAGTTGCATCACATTTGTGTGTGTGCATGTGTGTAAATTACCCAAATGAAACTCTCATTGGGGAAGAGGAATAAGAGAAAAATATCTTTTAATATTTCCGCTGACCAGACATTCAGTGAAAGTACATCATAGACAATGGAGCAGTCAAACTAAAACAGTTAGAGAAACCTACAAAATGTATGTATTTTTCTTGAAGTTGACCAATAAAAAAGTAAAATGAAAAAAAAAAAAAATCAAACCCCCCCCCAAAAAAACTCCCTTGGCTAAAGAACTGAAAAGAGAGTGCTGTGTGGATGAGCAAGCTGAATAAATGAGACTGTAGAGAAACACTATCTAAGAGTTAATAGAGGTGATCCAATTTTTCAAGCAAGCAGTACAGTAGACACAAACCAGTCATTTGTATTGTACTTCATGAAGGATTCCAGGAGTGTACTGGGTAATTTTGTTTTATAAGCTGAATTAGATCCTCACCAAAAATGCTAAACTATAATGTTTATGTGTTTAAAGTTGTCTTCTCCATCAATTTGAGAGGTCCATCAGAGGACCAAAAGAATGACCTTGCTCCTGGAAACATCTGTAACTTAAATACCTGTTATTCTGAAAACCATTTGAATTGGTTAGCATTAAAGACACATAAAAGAGATATTTGCTCTTACCAGACTTGGAAATGTGGAAAGGTTTTCATATGCATTTCCAGATGGCAGATATTTAAATCTCAGTTTAGTTCTTAAACATATGCTGAGAATTTGGTGGTGGAGGGTGGGAGAGGTGATGATAATAATGAAAGTTTAGCACATACTTCTAATCCTGAAAACAGCTCAATTAAGAAGTCATTTCAAACACTATGTCTGGTTCTGGGATTTTCTAGTTCTGATTGTTTATTTTCCCCATCTAATAAGAATTAAATATAGTCTTTTAGTCAAGGACTCTTACAAAGAATGACAGTGATACTTTAAAAAATATTTTTGTCATACCTGGAAAAAATAGTTTTAAATCAATTCCATAGAATTAGAAAGGTATCAGACACAAATACCTAAAATTATTTTCTTGATGATTATAAGGTATTTTATATTTGACTTGGATCTTTTTATTCTAGAGCTTAATTTTATTTACATTCTGCGATTCAAGAGTATGTGTCTTTTCATAAACAAGATTAAAATGTTAATGTAGTCTATACAGAGCAAGTAATTATGTTTCAGGAAATTCTGAGCTCATTTTATTCATTGCCGTACATTTCTTTTAACATTCTTTTGTGTAAAGTTATATATATATATATGTTTCTTTGCAGTAAGATTGCCTTCAAAGAATTTTTCTGTAACTCTACAGATAAATAGGAGGAAAATAAACCCCAGCAATGTTTATAATTAGGACAACCCTAAGAAAAAACCTCTGTAATATTTCAGTGGATTTACTGCTCTTCCCTCCTTATTTCTTTGAATCAAAAAATAAGGTCCTGTAGTTTTAGTGGCAATTTACCTCCCTGCTCTTTATTTTTAGTTTACGTATGATCATAACTGCAGAATGCTAGGAAAGTGATTTGTGGCATTTTTAAAATTCCCCCAAATCCTTTTGTGACTACACTGGCAAGCAATGGACAGGTGGGGACCCTTTCTGAGCACTCTCATCTTCTGGGCCTCCTGGATCTGGATGGAAGCCCTGTGCTGAAATCAGTCAGTGAAGGTGACAGGAGAGGGCCTGTATGGCAGAAGACTTAGAGTCACAGGCAAGGCCTATAAGGCTAGGGGTATTACTGTGACTATGATATAAACACATTTACAGGGACTAGAGGGAGATATAACTGTCCAGGCTGAATGGCTTCAAGTGCCAGAGTGAGGCATTTGGGCTTATTTCAGGAAGAAGAAAAGAAACACTGCGCGTTTCACAAGCAGGGATGGGATGGTATTGTCTATTTAGACACACTGTATAGTGCAGTTGAGGGCGTCAAGTTAAGGGGGGTTCTTGTAGACCAGGAGAAGTATATCTGATTAGGAGAGTGTTGTGAGAGTTCATGCAAAGAACAAGAATTCCTATCTGAACCACACTGGTGGCAGTGGACAAGAAAGGGTGAATTCAAAACACAAAATATTAGGACTTGACAGCCTAGAGGGACAAGAGAGATGTTTAAAGAACTCAAGTCATTGCTCTTCCACCTCTATGCTATGTGGCCTTGGATGAGCCCTTCTTGTCTTTGAGCCTTCTTTCTATTAATAGTTAGGAAATTATAATACATGCATCAATTGATAGTATATTTTAAGTCTTTTAAGCCCCTAACTAGTATACACATTTTTATTATGGGATGTGAGATTTATAGAGGACTTAAGAGTCTAAAACCTTCACACAAATGTTTACAGCAGCTTCATTCATAATTGCCAAAACTTGGAGGCACCCATGATGTCCTTCAGTAGGTGAAAGGATAAATGAACTGTGGTACGTATAACCAAAGGAATACTTTTCAGCACTAATGAAAAATAAGCTATCAAGCCACAAAAAGGCATGGAGGGACCTTAAATGCATATTGCTAAGTGAAAGAAAGCAATCTGAAAAGATTACATGCAATATGATTCCAACTATATAACATTCTAGAAAAGGCAAACTATGGAGAGAGTAAAAAGATCGGTGATTGCAAGTGTTTAGGGGGAAGAAAGGATGAATAAATGGAGGGCAAAGGATCTTAGGACACTGAAACTCTTCTGTGTGATAAATGGTAGGTGTATGTTATTATACATTTATCAAAGCCTATACAATGTTTACCAGAAGTGAACCCAAATGTAAACTATGGACTTTGGTTGATAATGATGTGCCAGTGTAGGCTCATTGATTGTAGCAAATGTACCACATTGATATGGGATGTTGATGATGGAGGAGGCTGTGTGTGTGAAAATGGGAAGAGTGTGTAAGGGGGAGTATGTGGGAACTCTGTCTTTCCTTCTCAGTTTTGCTGTGAACCTAAAACTGCTCTAAAAAAATAAATTATATTAATTTAAAAGATGTCTAAGGTGATCTCAAATCTTAAGCCTGTGACTAAAATAATAGTGGTACCTTTCACAGAAGTAGGGGTTTAGGAAAAGAAGCTGGTTTTTGAGAAAGTTGATAAATTCCACGTGGGGTATTTTAAGGCTGAGGGGCTTGGATAACAGTTAGGTAGAGATGTGGAGAAAGCAATTGGAAATACAGAACTAGATCATAACAGAGTTGACTTTCTTCTGGTACCTTATAGTTTACCAAGTAGGGTAGCCCATGTTCACATGTTTTACAGAGTAGAGAGGAGTCACACGTGGAGTAAAGGGATTGACTAAGTGATTTATAAGATTTCCTTCAATTGTGAGATTTTGTGACCTCCAGGGAAAGGTTGGATTTGGGATAGAAATGGAGGATTCATTTCAAGGCAACTGTTGAGGCATTGACAGTGGAGAGGATTTCCAGAGGAGCAGAACTGGGCCAAAAGAAGAATCTGGACAGACCCCTTAATGTAATTAATGGGTGGAAGAGGAGATTTAGGGGAGCAGTTAGAGAGGAGAGCAGAACCAAGGCAGCCAGGGACAGGAAAAGCAAAGGCAAAGAGAGTTTCAGGCAGAAGTAGATTGTCAGTCAACTACAGAGGTATTAAGCAGGATGAAAATTGAGAAATGTCCAGATGATTTGGAAATTAGGTTATATTTTTGATGCAGGGCAGGTTCTTGGTTTCACTCAGGAAGGAATTCAAGAGTGAGCCAGTTGTAGAAGAAAACAGCTTTATTGAAGTGGTGACGATGTTACAGCTCTGACTGCTCCCGCAGAGCAGGACTACTCCATATAGGCAGTGTGCTGACAGCAGCAGCTTAGGGGCAGGTCTGCAGTCGTATTTATACCTGCTTTTAATGACGTGCTAATTAAAAGATGGATGATTCACAATTCGCCAGAAAATGGACTGTCGCTTCCAGGTGTTGCCATGGCAATGGTAAACTGTCTTGGTGCCGGTGGGTGTGTCTTATGGAGAGGTGCTTTCCATGCCTCTTCCCAGTTTCGGTCAGTCTTCAATCTGGTCCAGAGTCCAGTCCTGTCTTCCTCCTACCTCATTTTCACCTTTGAGAAATCTGTTGTTTTCAATGGTGAGAGCAGGAGACACAATGTTAAGGGCTGAGTAAACAGCAGGTGTTGTCAGGGAAGGATGCAGTAGAAAGAAATGGACTAAAGGGTTAAGAAGGTCATTAGATGGTGGTTTTACAGTGGGGAGATATTGAAAACAGAAAGAAGAAAACAGTGGAGAGGTAACATAATCTTGGAAGAAAGGAGAGTGGAATTTAGAATTCAGGAAGTGGAGAGTGACATCAGCAATATGGCAGAATAGGGGTTCCCTGGCTTCACACACCCCCATCCCCCGAAATGTAGCAATAATCCACAGGCAAAAAATACTATCCCATATATCC
The DNA here is from genome assembly GCF_000951045.1 of Mandrillus leucophaeus. Taxonomy (NCBI): domain Eukaryota; kingdom Metazoa; phylum Chordata; class Mammalia; order Primates; family Cercopithecidae; genus Mandrillus; species Mandrillus leucophaeus. The sequence goes on along the minus strand of NW_012109964.1, from coordinate 461,189 downwards.
CAGAACTCTGGAGTGAGGCTGAGATACTTCATTGGACTGCACAACAACCAAGAAAAACCACAATCGAGCAGTAAGAGAAACAATTCTTTGACCATGCCATCCTTCTAATATACTAGCCAGAGCAGTTAGGTAAGAGAAAGAAGTAAAATGCATCCTAATAGGAAAAGAAGAAGGAAATTGTCTCTATTTGCTGATGACGGGATCTTATATACAGAAAACCCTAAAGACTCCATGAAAAATTGTTAGGACTGATAAATGAATTCAGCAAAATTACAGGACACAAAATCAGCACCCAAAAATCAGCATCATTTCTACATACTAACAGCAAACGATCTGAAAAAGAAATTAAGAAAATAATCCCATTTACAATAGCAAAAAAAAAAAAAATACATAGGTATAAATTTAACCAAGAAGATAAAATACCTGTTTTTTGAAAACTATAAAACACTGATGAAATAAATTGAAGAAAGCACAAATAAATGGAAAGATATCCCATGTTCACAGATTGGAAGAATAAATGTTGTACAGGTGTCCATACCACCCAAAGCAATCTACAGATTCAATGTAGTCCCTCTTAAAATTCCAATGTCATTTTTCACAAGAATGAAAAAAAAAATCCTTAAATTCATATGGAGACACAAAAGATACCAAATAACCAAAACAGTCTTGAGCAAAATGAAAAAGTCTGGAAGCATCATGCCCCCTGATTTCAAAACATTATGAAGCAGTTGTAATCAAACAGCATGATACTAGCATAAAAGCAGACACATCAATCAATAGGAAAAGATAGAAAACCAATAAATAAACCCACACATTTATAGTCACCTGATTTTTGACAAAGGTAAGAAGAACACAAAATAGGGAAAGGACAATCACTTCAATAAATGGTGTTGGTAATACCAGATATCCACATGCAGAAAAATGAAAATCGATGCTTATCTTATGCCATGTCAAAAAATCAGCTAAAAACAGATTAAGAACTTAAAACCTGAAACTGTAAAATACTAGAAAAAAAACATAGGGGGAAAGCTCATGACATTAGTCTAGGCAGTGATTTTTGGATATGATCCTGAAAGCACAGGCAACAAAGGCAAAATTAAACCAGTGGGATGGCATCAAACTGGAAAGCTTCTGGACAGCAAAGGAAACAACTAAAAAAGTGAAGGAACAACCTACAGAATGGGAAAAATTATTTGCAAACTGTACATCTGATAAGGGGCTAATATCCAGAAGATATAAGGAATTCAACTCAGTAGCAAGGTAACAACCTGATTTTAAAATGGGCAAAGGACCTGAATAGACATTTCTCAAAGGAAGAGAGGCAAATCTGGCCAATTGGTATATGAAAAATGCTCGGTTTCAATAATCATTAGGAAAATGCAAATTAAAACTGCAATGAGGTATTACCTCACACCTGTTAAAATTGCTTTTATCAAAAAGATGAAAGATAACATGTGTTGGAGAGAATCTGGAGAAAAAGAACTTTTATACATTACTGCTGGGAATGTAAATTACTAGAGCCATTTTGGAAAGCAGTATTGAGGGTCCTCAAAAAAACTAAAACTATAACCACTATGTGACTCAGTAACCCCATTTACAGGTGTATATCCAGAGGAATGGAATAAATATGTGGAAGGAATATCTGCACTCCTATGTTCATCACAGCATTATTCATAAATAGGCAAGATATGGAAACAATCTAAGTGTCCATCAACTGTTGAATGGATAAAGAAAATATTGTATATATGTACATAATGGAACACTATTCAGCATTAAAGGGGGAGGGGGAATCCTGTTACTTGCAACAACGTAGATTAATCCAGAGAACATGATGCTAAGTGAAATAAGCCAGGAACAGAAAGACAGATACCATATGATCTTACTTATATGTGAAATCTAGTAAAGTTGAACTCATAGGAAGAGAGAATTAAACAATGGTTGCCAGTGGCTGGGCTGGGGGCTCAGGGAAGGGAGAGAATGGGGAGTTGCTGATCAAAGGGTACAAAGATTTAGTTAGACATAAGGAATGGGTTTTGAGATGTATTGCACAGCACGGTGACTATAGTCAATAATAATGTATTATATATTTTAAAATAACAGTAAGTTTCAAATGTTTCACCACAAAAAAAGTAAGCAAGTTAATGGATATGTTAATTAGCTTGATTTAATCATGCCACGTTGTCTACATCTATCAGAACTTCACGTTGTATCCTATAAGTGTATATTACTGTAATTTGTCAATCAAAATCAATATTAATGGTAATTTTTAAAATAATTCAGCATGCTTTTCTCTAGACTGAGGATTGAGGAGAGGTTGCATTGCGAAGAAAGAAAAACTTCCTCAGGGACTGGAGTGAATAAAAAGCAAATATTTGAAGATACAGAGACATTTCATGTAAAGAGGACAGTGTAGAAGACTTAGAAGAGCCACTCTTTGGAATGCAGTTCGGCGCAAATTCAGGAGAACTTTCAACACTGGATCTGTGACCTTGGGCAAGTTACTTAACCTATAGGTACCTCAGTTTCCTCATTTGTAAATGAGATTCCCTCTTTTAAAAAATTCAACAAGAAGAGTTAACTATCCTAAACATATATGGACCCAATACAGGAGCACCCAGATTCATAAAGCAAGTCCTTAGAGACCTACAAAGAGACTTAGACTCCCACACAATAATAATGGGAGATTTTAACACCCCACTGTCAACATTAGACAGATCAACGAGACAGAAAGTTAACAAGGATATCCAGGAATTGAACTCAGCTCTGCACCAAGCAGACCTCATAGACATCTACAGAACTCTCCACCCCAAAGCAACAGAATATACATTCTTCTCAGCACCACATCTCACTTATTCCAAAATTGACCATATAGTTAGAAGTAAAGCACTCCTCAGCAAATGTAAAAGAACAGAAATTATAACAAACTGTCTCTTAGACCACAGTGCAATCAAACTAGAACTCAGGATTAACAAACTCACTCAAAACCGCTCAACTACGTGGAAACTGAACAACTTGCTCCTGAATGACTACTGGGTACATAACGAAATGAAGGCGGAAATAAAGATGTTCTTTGAAACCAATGAGAACAAAGACACAACATACCAGAATCTCTGGGACACATTTAAAGCAGTGTGTAGAGGGAAATTTATAGCACTAAATGCCCACAAGAGAAAGCAGGAAAGATCTAAAATTGACACCCTAACATCACAATTAAAAGAACTAGAGAAGCAAGAGAAAACAGATTCACATGCTAGCAGGAGGCCAGAAATAACTAAGATCAGAGCTGAGCTGAAGGAGATAGAAACACAAAAAAATGATTCAAAAAACTCAATGAATCCAGGAGCTCGTTTTTTGAAAAGATCAACAAAACGGATAGACCACTAGCAAGACTAATAAAGAAGAAAAGAGAGAAGAATCAAATAGACGCAATAAAAAATGATAAAGGGGATATCACCACCGATCCCACAGAAATACAAACTACCACCAGAGAATACTATAAACACTTCTACGCAAATAAACAAGATAATCTAGAAGAAATGGATAAATTCCTGGAGACGTACACCCTCCCTAAAAGACTAGACCAGGAAGAAGTTGAATCCCTGAATAGACCAATAACAGGCTCTGAAATTGAGGCAAAAATTAATAGCCTACCAACCAAAAAAAAAGTCCAGGACCAGGTGGATTCAGAACCAAATTCTACCAGAGGTACAAGGAGGAGCTGGTACTGTTCCTTCTGAAACTATTCCAGTCAAGAGTAAAAGAGGGAATCCTCCCTAACTCATTTTATGAGGCCAACATCATCCTGATACCAAAGCCTGACAGAGACACAACAAAAAAAAAGAGAATTTTAGACCAATATCCCCGATGAACACTGATGCAAAAATCCTCAATAAAATACTGGCAA
>NW_012109964.1:443335-454205 GCF_000951045.1 Mandrillus leucophaeus | reverse complement strand
AAATAGGGACACTTTTACACTGTTGGTGGGACTGTAAACTAGTTCAACCATTGTGGAAGACAGTGTGGCGATTCCTCAAGGATCTAGGACTAGAAATACCATTTGACCCAGTCATCCCATTACTGGGTATATACCCAAAGGATTATAAACCATGCTGCTATAAAGACACATACACACATATGTTTATTGCGGCACTATTCGCAATAGCAAAGACTTGGAACCAACCCAAATGTCCATCAGTGACAGACTGGATTAAGAACATGTGGCACATATACACCATGGAATACTATGCAGCCATAAAAAAGGGTGAGTTGATGTCCTTTGTAGGGACATAGGTGAAGCTGGAAACCATCATTCTCAGCAAACTATTCCAAGGACAAAAAACCAAACACCACATGTTTTCACTCATAGGTGGGAATTGAACAATGAGAACACTTGGACACAGAAAGGGAAACATCACACTCCGGGGCCTGTCATGGGGTAGGGAGAGGGCGGAGGGATAGCACTAGGAGATACACCTAATGTAAATGATGAGTTAATGGGTGCAGCACACCAACATGGCGCATGCATACATGTGTAATAATCCTGCACGTTGTGCACATGTACCCTAGAACTTAAAGTATAACAAAAAAGAAAGAAAAAAAAACTTTCTATTTTGAGGGCTTTCAATCATACAACATATATAGAAAGAATAATACTTCTTATCCCCATAATACAGCTTGAGAAATTATCAAAATACCATTATTGTATCATGTATCCACCACTTACTTTTGTGGGGTAGAACAGTAGTGGAGTATTTTACTGTCCATCCCAGCCATCACATAATCTCACCTGTCAATATATCAATATGGATCTCTGGCTGGAAAGGACAATTTCCAAAAGATACAACCACCACGACATAATCACATTTAACAACTTTTTGTAAAAAACATTCTTTAGTATCCTCCAACACTTCATGTCTTCTGGACAACTCATACTCCATTTTCCCCATTTGTCTTCAAGATGTCTTTTTACAGGCGATTTGTTTTCAGTCAAGATTCAGGGAAGGGCCAATGGTTGCATTTGGTTTTCTAGGACTGATGAAAATTACATGAGATAAGGAGCATGAATACAGCTAGCCCAGGTCTGCCACTTCACAGGCATTCAATTAATATTACTTCCCTTTCTTACACCTGCTCTCTCTGGGCAGCATATTGGCAATTGGAGGTGGGAATAGGGAGCACAAGATTCACTAGGGGATGAATTTTTTTTTCTTTCTTTCTTTTTTTTTTTTTCTTTTTGAGACGGAGTCTTACTCTGTCACCAGGCTGGAGTACAATAGCACAATCTCAGCTCACTGTAAGCTCCGCCTCCCAGGTTCAAGTGATTCTCCTGCCTCAGCTTCCTGAGTAGCTACAGGCGCGTGCCACCATGCCTGGCTAATTTTGGTATTTTTAGTAGGGACAGGGCTTCACCATGTTGGCCAGGATGGTCTCAATCTCTTGACCTCGTGATCTGCCTGCCTTGGCCTCCCAAAGGGCTCGCAAATTCCTCCCAAAGCAATTACAGGCATGAGCCACCACGTCCAGTCTATAATGATATTTAATATATATGTATGTGTTTATGTATTCTCCATTTTTCAAATGAAATTTTACATTTTGCTGAACTGATAAACACACACACATACATGCCATATTGTAATAGTACAAAGTGGGGGAAGCCCATTTATTTATCCAGTCCTTACCAGAGTTACATGTAGGGACAAGGAAATTGAATTCTTGCAACTTCACAGCCAGCTTCTTATTGTGGCCCAGCCCGGTCAGGACCAGCAGCCTCCACCTCCGCCTGCCCGGCATGGGCAGGAATCTGTCTGTGTTTGCAGGCTGCTTTCCGGCAGTTCTCCAAGAGAAGCAGCTGCCTCGGGAGCTTTCATAAGCTCTTTGTAGGCCCCTATGTTATGATGTGAATTGTGGCTTTTTGAAAGAAAAGGTTCTTTATTTCACAATAATTTCAATATGATTGGCAGTGATTAGTGAAAAAGTAATTTCTAAAAAGAGTAGCTGTACTCCAAAAAAGAATGAGGTTAACTAGAATGCAGCTATAAACTTAGAATATGAAATCTTGGAGCTCAATTTAATATCAAGAGTGTTCTTTGTTCTTCAGCATTACCCAGTACATCCCTTGATAAGCTCCCAAAATACTTTTCACTCTAAGGAGATTTTTGTGCATGTGAATCTGAAGTTTGGGTTTATATATCGTAAATACAGAATTTTATAATCACTGAGTGAATGAAAGCCACTTATATTCTAATTTATGACTATTAATCTATTTTTTGTGTTGACTTAGAAATTTGGAGTTGAATGCAGTGGAGAGGAATAGAGGGGAAAGGAGAAGATAATGAATGTATTGATTGTCTTGGTACTGTGCCAAGTTTTTTTACATAAATGGTTTCATTTAATCTTTACAAACTTAGGAGCTTTGAAGTGTGACCCAAGTCCATCTCACACAATGATAAAATGACACCTAAACTGGAAATCAAATATACTTGCCCTTAATGTTTATTTTTGAGTTATTTAGACATGTTGTGTGGACAGGAGGTATATAGGGTGCTGTAGCTTTTATTTTTCTCAAAATAAGTAAGTAAATAAATCTGATATTCTGACAGCTGTGTTTCTAAGGTAAAGTTAGAACTATTGAGGAGCAGAATCTGAAGTGAGGGGTAGACATTCAACTCAATTGTTAGGGAAGGGAGTTTCAGGTGAAGCTTCATCAGTGACCATTCATCCTCCAGTTGACCATAGTGGCCCATTATGGCATGACTTTAATGAAAATCCACAGGTGTTTTTTCTTTTGAATTAGTCTGAATGAGATAAAAATGGCAACAAGAACATGGCTTTCAGAATTATGGTGGGTAAAAAAGTAAAATTGCTTGCTTTCTGGTAACTATTTATATATCAGTATTATAGTCAATACTTCAAGTTTTTTCATTGTTGAGAAGAGAGTAATACCAAAATTTTGTTTAATAATATCATTAAATAGGAATGCCAATGGGTCTTATAAATCAGTGCTTTTAAATACAATACCTCGAGATAAAAGTATTCCGTTGTTATATGTATTATAAGAAAAGTAGTATCGATACTACTCTTAGACTCAGGCAAGAGGGACCCTGCGCTTTAGAGAACCTTGTTCTGGTCTTCTTCAAGCTACACCCATTTCTATGAGACAAGAGAGGAGCCCATGCGGAACCCACAGACTTCTTACCCTCCAGACCCCAGACTTCCCAATGTCAGGGAAACCTCCTCCCTGGGTCCATCTTCTCGAGGGTGGGCCATACTGTCTCTGTGCACTTCTCTAAGCTCAAAGGGTGCTGTTAGTAGCAGGTGTGGATAGAACTTTGATGTATGGTCTGGGCTGTCCACACATGCTCACGAGGTCCCTCAAGATCAGGGCTGGAAAGAGAAGAGAAGCCCCGTGCCATTACAAGCTGGCGGAACAACAAGGAACCTGGCTACTAGGTCTTTATGAAGGGAAGAACATAGAAAATATTTAGCAGTTTGTTACCTTAATGTATACCTGATAAATATAGAAACACATATGGTATGAGGCCCCCATTTGTACTATTGCCTGAGGGCCTGCAAAGTGGATGGCCTGAGAGATACAGGCCCACTGCAAAATAAATAAAATCTTTGGCATAAGTTGGTCTTTAGTTTCAACCTGAGTAAATCAAAACTCAAAGAAGAGCACTTCATTTCTGTTAATCCTACTACATCAAGAAGTGGGAACCATATCAATTTTTTAATCTGCCTTTGGTCAAATAAAACATTTAGATCTTTACTTTGATGAAATAGTTGGGAAATTTTACTTTGTCAAATTTTATTTTCTAAAGTAAAATAATTTAAGTACATGAAGAATAAATCAGATTGCCTTTCAAGTGCCCAGGATTATTGGGATTCCCTAAGGTTGTCAAAATCAACTGAAACATAAAATGTAATTATAGACCTGGCAGAAATTTTAAAGGTTATCTACATAGTCCATTCACCCTGTGATAGAAAGAAGATGAGTTTCAGAAATACTTACTAATTAGGCCAAAGTTATATATCTAACAGGGCATAATTAAGACAGAATTAGGTTTCCCATATCCTTGCCTGGTGGCCTTTCGCTTTCAAGGAGGAGTATTTTCAGAGATTCCTTACAGAAGACCCTCACCACCACTACATATGGATAAACTTGAATGTTCAATAAATCTCTGTTATATTGAAATAAGGAAGAGACTAGGCTGCCTTCAAGTTCTTTCTGTATTTCTGGTGTGTGGCTATGAATCTTTTAGACTATAAAAAGAAGAGGGATTTATTAGTGTCTCAATTCCTTTCTAACCTTTGGAAATCAATATTTTATATTGAAAACCGAAAAGTAATAAAATGCAAAACAAGCAAAGACAAATTTTTGAAATGCCTTTTAGGAGCTAGCCTAGTACAGATAACTTTTTTTCTCATTAGGGATTAACTTTTCCAGATGTGTAGTTTTCTTACCGATATCTATATTGTAGACCAACACTATTTTATCAATTCAGTATAAATGCAACTATATATACATTTTGCTTTAAAGAAGGAAATATCTAAATTTGGTTTGTTCACCACGTTTGATACTCTCAAATACAATTCTGAAACTTTTAAATATATGGATTTAAGAGAACTGCAATTAGATAAAAAGAGATCTGTTAACATCCAAAACAGTTCTTAATATTGAGGGAGAATATGCTATTTAAGCAGACTGTTAGGTATGAATGAACGTCACAGCTGGAAATTCAGAGGCCCTTCTTTATCAGTGCACCTCCTTGTCCCTTTGAAATAGATAAGGATTTTGGCAGTGCCACAACCTCAGATTTCCTAATGTCAAACAAAACAAGCATCTATTGCTTAATCAGCCGTGTCCAGTTCAACCATGTCTTACTGAGAGGATTAAATTTAAAGGAACTTGACATTTGTCTATGGCATTAGCTGTATTCCCTTCCATTGTTCCTTGTTGCCAGATGTCACTTTCCCAGGGATCTTGTTGATCAATTCTTACTGCTGTCACACAGAAGGAAGAGTTCAATTAGTTTATAGATTACAGAACTGACAGCTAAAGTGGTCAAAGACAAAAGAAAAATGCACAAGAAATGGAGAAATGTGTGTGTGTGTGTGTGTGTGTGTATATAGTGTGCATATATACACATATATGTATATATGTGTGTATATATATACAATTTCCTTCCTACTCTTCATTCTAGCTTTTAAAAATAGAAATTCAAATTATAGCACATTCCAAGATTAAAGTGGTATTAGAAAATAAAATAGTTCCATTCTTTCAAAATATTTCATGTCTAACTAAAGTAAAATGTGTTCCTCTGTCATAGTACACGATATACTCAAATTACAAATAGACTGTATTCCAAAAATCTGTTTGAAAGATGGGTTGGTTAACACTCATTTTGTTGTAGCCACATTTCTCATAGGTTTTAACTGCCATTCAGGCAAAATATTCTAAGTACTTGGTAGTGTGTAGACTCTCATACCACCTTAAGGAAGCCTACTTATCCTACAATTCTAGTCCCTGAACACAATGCTTTCTCTCTCAGCAGGCCTAATTGTAGCATCCTGGTTTTTCCTCCTGTCTCTTGGGTGTATCTTTTCTGACTCATCTGTAGGCTCCTTCTCCTCTGCTTAGCACTGAATATGGAATTCCTCAATACTTGATCTTAAGCCATCTTCTCTTTTCTCTTTATTCCATTTGCCTGTTCAACCTCATCCACATCCATGCATCAAGTGATCGCTTCAAATTTGTATCTCCCCTCCTGAACTTCTCTACAGATTCATCCACTCAGTATCTCTACTTAGATTTCTCAAAGTCGCCCCAGAGTTAGCATATCCAAAATACATCTTCTACTCCAAATGCGGATTTCTTCTCTGCTCCCCAACTTGAAGAACGGCTCCTCTCCCCTCTGTCCCAGTGGGCAAGTCAGAAATCATGGGGTCATACTTGACACCAACCCCTCCCTCATTCCTCATCCCTCATATCCTGTCTCCTGCCAAGCCCTGTCGTTTTACCTCCTAATCTCCCCACTTCTCCCTAACACTCTCTGAACATGCCATGCTGTTTCTTGGCATGGAGTCTTTGCCCATGCTGTTTCTTGAAACAAGAAATCTCTTAATTGAACTTCTCTTTTTTTAATAAAAAAGGAAATAATCCATTGTAGTTACTGATCTGTCAATTCTTTCTGGCCTGGACGGAGATGAGTAGAGAGTAGATATTTGTTAACTGTTAACTTCCTAGTTGAAAGCAATTTCTAGTGACAACCAGGATTAATGGTTAAATTATGATGGCACTAACCTTGAAGTCCAGATGTCTCAAAGACAACTTCTTATAAAAATAACCTAGTGGGGATGATTTTTTAGTTACAAAATATGTAAAGGATTATTATAAGATATAGAATTGATGACACAAGGGTCATTGGTCAGAATCCTGTCTCCATACTCACCTGGGTCTTTAGCCTCTTAAGGGAGTGTTCTCACCAACAACTACATTTCTAGAACATTTTCAGACATAATTCTGTTAGCAACATCTAAATAAGATAATGTGGAAAATTATAGACTTTAGAGTTCAAGAGGTTATAATTTCCTGCCTCTTCATTTCTCTTCTGCTTCCCACCCCCTATCTCTGCTGAGAAATCTCCTACTCATTCTTCTGAGCTCAGATTTAGTGTCAATTTCTCCCCAGAGCCTTTCTTGACTCCTAACCTTACATCAAGCTCCTTTGTAGAACATTGCCAGGGAATCTCATTGCTTTCCTTCTTGTTAGTTGTCTCGGTTTGTAATTGTACATTTATTGGTGGAGATTTTTTTTACTAACATTTGTTCTTCCCACTAAAGTTTAAGCCCCCATGAAAGTAGGGATCATGTATTTGTTTGTTTGTTTGTTTGCCATTGTAGCCACAGAGCCTAGCATGGCACCGTGTAAATGCTCAATAGAAGTTCATTGAATGCTCTTGAATGAGTGAACTGAAACCAGTATAGAACCTCTGTAGCAGGAATAATTTTTTTAGTAGACTGAATTCAGAATCTGATTTGGTTTCCAGTATACAACTTCCTAACCCCAATCCTTCCACTCACTTGAAGAATTGTCCTTCCTCTCCTGATGCAGGTGGGCTTCTCCTAACTGCAAGCCATTCTGAAATCTTCGCTGCTAATACTATTCGGATGGTCTAAGTCAAAGACTCACTCAAGGAGGATGAGAGGGAGGAAATCTGTCAGGAGAAGAGAATGTAGAGTGCTGGACAAAAATGGGGATAAAATTCTTAGCTTCCATCATCTTTGGTCTTCACCGGGATTCTCCTTTCTGGTAGAGAAAAAAAAAAATCAGTTTTGCAGCTCTTCTCTTTCTCCCACATGATCAGCACATACATGTATGACCTTCCTCCCATTCCCTTGGATTTCAGGGATTGTGGGGGGAGAACAGAGTGTGAGCACGTGTGTGTGTGTGCGTGTATGTGTGTTGTGAGCACGTGTGTGTGTGTGCGCCTGTGTGCGTGTGTGTGTGTATGTGTGCGTGTGTGTCTGTGTACGTGCTAGGGATTGAGTGAATGTTGAGGATTGGAATGTGGGAAATGTTACCAAAGTGGAGAAAGGCAGTGGGAAACGTAAGAGAGCAAGAAAGTAGAAGCCATTTGTCTTCATTCTCTTATTTTCTCATTCTTGATGCCATCAGTCCACTCAATGGACTTTGGCAAACAGTCTGAAGTTGTGTGCAAGGGTTGTAGTTCAGTCCAATATCAGTACGTGTTAGGGTAGAGAAGCACTGCCTAGGTCGGTCTCCTGTGTATCCTAAGAGAGTACATGTACTTTTCTACAATGTAAATTAATCCTGAAAGCAAAGCAAGCACCCATTGTAGTACTGTTTTGTATCATGTATTTGTTCCCTAAAAATATTCCCATGGCCCTTTCCTCTCAAAATTCAGTCTTTATTCATTATTTTTACCTCTCCTACTTGACCCAATAAGTAATAAGTAGTTTTTTGTTGACTCAAGAAATATCTTTATCAGGCAGAAAGAGAAGCTGAGTCTGTAAATTAATTACAATCACTTTACAGTAGTGGTGGCAAGCCTACCTCTTTGTTAATTCTTTCAGCAAATGTATTTTAAGCATTTGCTATGTGTCAGGCAGTGCTACAGGCACTAGCTGTACAGTGGTGAATACTTCAGGTAATGTTCTTAACTTTTGGAATATAGAGAGCTCTCCTTGAATAGCTTAAATGTCACGGAACTAGAAGAGACCTTAGAGATAATTAAAGCTGACTTCATTATTGGGAAAACAATGGCTCCGCGAAGGAATGTGTGCTACCCAGGTTGGCAGAGCTGAACCTAGAACAAGAACACAGGTCATATTGCCCAGGCTTCCCCCTGCAGTTTGTCACTTCTGCATTATATCCGGCTTGGTTATAAGCTGCAGGCCCTATTCAAATCATAGTCATAGTCATGTCTCTTAGTGTATGCAACAGTCCTTCTTAAAAGGTTTAGCAATTCGTCAGTGGTATTAGGCCAGATGGTATGATTTTTAAGGCAAGACCAGAAAGGAGGTGTATTCTCTTAGCTGAGAAGCATATTGAGCAACTCACAGGGGAAGTATTTCCATAAGACAGAAATAGTGAGTGTTTATATAACCGCATCATTTTGACCCAAGCTCTTAATCGTTCAGTGTGGCAAAGCTTAAGATAGTGAGGAGAGGAAGAAGGTGGGGAGGCAGATGGATTAAGGGCTGACATCATAGATCTGTTCTTAGAATGAGAGGCTGTTGATAGAACTCTGGTAGGAGCCAGATAACCTGTCCTGGTGTGAGCTTAATCAAGTACAATAAAGGCTGTGTAACATACTACTTTGCAAATAAAAAAAAATCTAGGAAAACCCTGGTAAAAATTATTTCTAATACTCAAAATTATAACTCTTTAATTAATGCTGCTTTGACTATATAATAATCTGTAATGAAATTATTTGGTTTCTCTAAGCAGAACTGAGATATTTTATTTCCCTAACCTAAATTCAGAACTCATACCATGAAATGATTTCAGGTGATATGTGGACCAATATTATAAATATACATAGATAGATATACATATATACGTACATATTAATCACATCAAACCCATCACCCTACAAATGTTATTTACTAATATGAAAGTGAAAGTTAAAGTGAGCGAATTTAAAGAAAAAGTATATGAGCTTTTCTTGTAAACTGCTTAAAATAATTTTTACTAATAAGCATATACAAGTTACTTAACAAAATCTGAATAGATTTAAATTGATATCATTTTTTAAATTTTGAACTATGCTTTTAAAACATCCTGATTTTTCAAGAGGCTTTCCCAATAAAAAGAGAATACTCTATAATATGTAATCCCTATAGCTCCTTTTCCATTTATTTCCTCCATTAAACGTACTTACTCTTTGTGCTGACATCTAATGCAAATAGCATGGTTTGTATTAGATGTAAGCACATGGTTTTGGACATGGTTTTAAACCAGAGGCAGGAAAGTATATTCTGTCAAGAGCAGAAAAAGAATTTATGAAACGTTGTAAAAAGAAGACCAAGACCACCTATCATTCAATTCGGTTTTATTTTTAATCCTTAATTTATTTCACCTTCTTTTATAATTAAAAATAGAAAACACAAATCTTTATTCAGTAATGACTGAAGCTGAACAAACAGGAGAGAAAGGGGTAGAGAAGACAAATGAAGAGGGAGGGAGAGTACAAGAGTAGGGAAAATGGGGAAATTTAAGCAGATTGACAATGATGAAGGAGAGAGGTATACATAAAACAATATCCAGAGAAAAGAGGGGGAGAGAGAGGTTTTGATGGAATAACACAAAATTCAATTTATTATGAGGTACTACATTTCCAGTTAGATATTTAAAGATTTATTGCATTTTTACAACAATAGGCATAAATGAGAAGATAATCTTTTGAAAGTTTTCTATAAACCTGATCAAGTACACATGTGGGAAATATCTGATTTATATCTTAATGTGCTGAATCTGTGCATCTCGAGACCACATCTATTCAACATTATTTGATTATAAGTAAAATTAAGCTGATTTGTGTAATTCTTTTTCTCTGTAGCAGTTTCCAAAGACCACAGATAAATTAGCTCTAAATGAGCCATTCTATTAGTAATTATTTTGACATAGGACTTATAAAACTCAGCTGAAAAGGCTTTATACTGTCATACTTATTTATATTTGGTACCATTTGTGATGTTAGCAAGTTGAAAAACCTTCCAAATGAGGATGCCTGTCAAGGCAGTTAACATTTATGTGCCCTCCCTCCCAACAAAATCCACATTGAAATACAACATTTTAGGCAGCAACATATTTGGCATGTGAGGAGACACATTCATAACAAATCCCATTACCTCTGCTTTGACCTAAGTATGTGCCAAGAACAAAGTCAAAAGTTCTAAATCAATGTAGGCAGTTATGTTCATCTTGAAGTTTATATACTTCTCAACATTCCTTGATTTCGACATAAAATGTCATTGCATTTACTTTTAATATTCCAAAGGCGTTATTAGCCTGCTACCAGCATGGCAGTTGGGTGTTGCTCAAAACTGAATATACTTGTCGGAAAACTAATATTTCTTTGTATACCTACAGTATGTAACAATGACTCAGGGGGAAACCACTCTTCCATTCAGAGTTGTAGATTCCAAGATTAAAAACTTTACTGAGGAATTCTCCTTATGCATACCAACCCAGAGAATCTAGAATATATTTATGAAATTTGTGCCTAGATACATTGCCATCTTGTTTTTAAAATACTTCTGCATATAAGATTTTGCTGTGCATTCAAAACTGTCTTCTC
>NW_012109964.1:441814-442840 GCF_000951045.1 Mandrillus leucophaeus | reverse complement strand
CATCATATGAACAGAACCAAAGACAAAAACCACATGATTATCTCAATAGATGCAGAAAAGGCCTTTGACAAAATTCAACAGCCCTTCATACTAAAAACCTCTCAATAAATTAGGTATTGATGGGGTGTATCTCAAAATAATAAGAGCCATTTATGACAAATGCACAGCCAATATCATACTGAATGGGCAAAAACTGGAAGCATTTCCTTTGAAAACTGGCACAAGACAGGGATGCTGTCTCTCACCACTCCTATCCAACATAGTGTTGGAAGTTCTGGCCGGGGCAATCAGGTAGGAGAAAGAAATAAAGGGTATTCAATTAAGAAAAGAGGAAGTCATATTGTCCCTGTTTGCAGATGACTTGATTGTATATTTAGAAAACCCCATTGTCTCAACCCAAAATCTCCTTAAGTTGATAAGAAACTTCAGCAGAATCTCAGGATACAAAAATCAATGTGCAGAAATCACAAGCATTCTTATACACCAATAACAGACAAACAGAGAGCCAAATTATGAGTGAACTCCCATTCACAATTGCTTCAAAGAAAATAAAATATCTAGGAATCCAACTTACAAGGGATGTGAAGGACCTCTTCAAGGAAAACTACAAACCACTGCTCAACAAAATAAGAGGACACAAACAAATGGAAGAACATTCCATGCACATGGATAGGAAGAATCGATATCGTGAAAATGGCCATACTGCCCAAGGTGATTTATAGATTCAATGCCATCCCCATCAAGCTACCAATGACTTTCTTCACAGAGTTGGAAAAAACTGCTTTAAAGTTCATATGGAACCAAAAAAGGGCCTGCATTGCCAAGACAATCCTAGCCAAAAGAACAAAGCTGGAGGCTTCATGTTGCCTGACTTCAAACTATACTATAAGGCTGTAGTAACCAAAACAGCATGGTACTGGTACCACAACAGAGATATAGACCAATGGAACAGAACAGAGCCCTCAGAAATAATACCACACATCTACAACCATCTGATCTTTGACAAACCTGACAAAAACAAGAAAT
>NW_012109964.1:435943-437906 GCF_000951045.1 Mandrillus leucophaeus | reverse complement strand
TCATTAAAGAAATAACTGCATGCCTAAACTGTAGGATATCTGTTCCTAGATGTTGCTACATCATGTAAACCCTTGATGATAAGACTTCAAACCTTTGACTGAAAAAGAAATGCATCAGTGCTTCAGCTAGGCTTCTACATATTGCTATTTCATTATGATGTGATACTAAGGGTCAAAAACAAGAATATTCATAGGGCTTTCTCTTTCAAGTGTTGGATCTGCTCATCAGCAGAGTTGATTTCTTCTTTGGGATGAGTGACATTTGAGAAATGAGTGTTTTCGTTTTTTGGCTTAACATCACCTCTCTCCCTTTAATGACAACAGGAATTGTCATAGTTTTGTCTGTTTGTGAGATGGGATGCCTCTTCACTGCTTTTGTGGAGTGCCAGGGTTTCTAAAAGGTGGATTTTCGGAGTGATAAATTCTCAGAGGAGACCATGTTCCACCTTCCCTACCATGAGAATCCCAGCAAAACTCAGAGTGTGAGGAAGATTCTGTGTCAGCAGCAGCAGCGGCAGCAGCCTGCTTTGTGAGGCTTTGACAGCTAAAGTAGATTTAGTCTCACTGATTGGGAACTCCTAGGTTACAGGCTGCTATTTTTCTTTCCCAAATATGAAGCTGCACTATTTTTGGAAGCTAACTTGACTCTTGGTAGTGGCATATTTTGCTGTTTGCATGATATAAATCCTGGAACCAATGAGCTGGAGGGAAGTAAGGAAGCTGAAAGGATTTGAGACAGATCCTGCAGAGTTCACGTGATGGTTCAGGTCACACAGTCAGGAATGGCTTTGCAGGAACCAGGACCCTGGACTCCTTATACCCACTCTGTAGTTTGAATTAGTGGCATGTTCTTGTGTTACAGTGGTACTCCTCTGCAGGCCAAGCAGCATAGCTCCCACTTTAGCTCAGCTTATCTCTGGCTGGAGGACTGCGCTTCTCCATCAGAGTCCTTGATGGTAAAGGTATTAATCTTCTCAGGCTGCCATGACAAAATGCCACAGTCTGGGTAGCCTAAACAACAGACACTTATTTTCTCACAGCTTTAGAGGCTGGAGATCCAAGATCAAGTTTCCAGCAGAGTTGGCTTCCTGTTCCTCGCTTGTAGATGACCACTTTCCCACTGTGGCCTCACGTGGCCTTGCCTCTGTGTGTGGCACTCCTGATGTATCTTCCTCTTCTTAGAAGGCCACCAGTCCTTTTGGATTAGGGCCTCACCCTTATGACCTTATTTAATCTTGATTGCCTCCTTAGAGGCCCTGTCTTCATGTAAGTGTTTGGCTTTCAATAAATGAACTTTTGGGGAACACAATATGGTCAATAACAGGACCCAGCCACTCAGTAAAATCTGCAGGCAACTGGACTGAACTCTATGCTGGGCAGCTGTATTTTGCATTATCTACCTGAAGCAATTTCAGCTAAAGGATATTCAGAGAACGTTATTTATTGGGGCTTCCTAAACTGAAGTCAGTGTGCAAATTTATCTGGAGTCTGTGAAAGCATTGGGTCACCAGTTAATACATTTAAAGTAATTTTTGGATAGGTAATACTTGAGTATGATATGGAATTCAAAAGTATATACAGTGAAAAGTATGTCTCCCTCTCATTCCTCTATCCTCATCTGTGACTAGTGACTACTTTTGTACTGTTGTCTATGCGTTGACAAGCACTCTGTATGGACTCTTTTATTTTCTTTTTACATAAATATAGCATACTTCTAGACTTTGCCTTTTTTATTTAATAAATTAAGATAATTATTTCCTATCTGTGCATATGTAGCTAATATATTTATATACATATATACATATATGTGTATGTGTATATATGTACACACACACGTAGTTTGAGACAGAGTCTCGCACTGTCGCCCAGGCTGGAGTGCAATGGCGCGATCTTGGCTCACTGCAACCTCCACCTTCTGGGCTCAAGCGATTCTCCTGCCTCAGCCTCCCGAGTAGCTGAGATT
>NW_012109964.1:427470-431568 GCF_000951045.1 Mandrillus leucophaeus | reverse complement strand
CATCTCACCCCAGTTAAAATGGTTTCTATCCAAAAGACAAGCAATAGCAAATACTGATGAGGATGGGGAAAAAGGGCAGCCTCATACACTCTTGCTGGAAATGTAGTTAGTATAGCCACTATGGAGAACTGTATGGCAGTTCCTCAAAAGCTAAAACTAGAACTCCCATATGATCCAGCAGTCCCACTGCTAGGTATGTACCCAAAAGAAAGGAAATCAGTATATGAAAGAGATATCTGAATCCCATGTTTCTTGCAGCACTGTTTACGGTAGCTAAGATTTGGAAGCAACGTAAGTGTTGATCAACAAACAAATGGATAAAGAAAATGTTGTACATACATACAATGGAGTACTATTCAGCCATAAAAACAAATGATGATATCCTGTCATTTGCAACAACATGGATGGAAGTGGAGAGCATTATATTAAGTGAAATAAGTGGGGCACAGAAAGACAAACTTCACGTGTTCTCACTCATTTGTGGAAGCTAAAAATAAAAACAATTGAACTCATGGAGATGAGATAGGAGGCGGGACCCAACTCCAGAGGCAGGGTTCAGACACCAGACCAAATTGAGGATTAGCTAAAACAGGGATGGGGCAGAAGCAGCTTTCCATAAGACATGTCCACCATGGTGCCATGTCAGTTTACCATTCCCTAGAATGGCCACACCTAGAATTTATTGCCGCTTTCCATGGCAATGACCTGATGACCCAGAAGTTACCACCCATTTCCTAGAAATTTCTGCATAATCTACCCCTTAGTTTATATATAACTAAAAGTGGTTATAAATATGACTGCAGCACTGCCTCTGAGCTGCTACTCTGGGCACACTGCCTGTGGGGTAGCCCTGCTCTGCACTGAGCCGTACCTCTGCTGCTGCTATACATTGCCATTTCAACAGAAGCTGCTAACACCACTGGCTTGCCCTTGAATTTTTTCCTGAGCAAAGCCAAGAACATTCCGGGACTGAGCTCCAAATTTGGGGTTCACCTGCCCTTCATCATAGAGAGTAGAATAGATGGTTACAGGGGCTGGAAAGAGTAGTAGGGTTGGAGTGGGGATGGTTAATGGGTACAAAAAATATAATTAGATAGAATGAATAAGTTCTAGTAATTGATAGCACAACAGGATTATTATAGTCAATGATAATTTATCATACATTTAAAATTTAATAAAATATTGTAATGTTTGTAACACATAGAAATGTTAAATGCTGAAGTTATAAATACCCAGTTTACCCTGATGTGATCATTATTAAGCATTGTATGCTTGTATCAAAATACCTCATGTACCCCATAAATACAGATACCTATTATACTGTGTACCCATAAAAATTTAAAAAACGGACTTACAGATTGAACATAAACTTCTATCCACATGGTCCAGGGAGCACCAGAGGGGTAGCAACTTGGGTGGAAAGTGCTTCTTGCCCTTTACTCTAGTGAGCCTAGCAAGCGAATCATTTCATCCTTCAGTGCTGCCCGTGTTCAGTGAATATGTAAAACCTTTTTTCATTTTGTTATAGCCTAGATTTCCTCATTCTTCAGATCTTACTTTTGGTCTTGATGCCTTTTAAATGTGGTTTTTGTTGTGTGGAGAGCCACCACAATAAGGTCACTGTTCAATATTAGCCCCTGGCTTTGGTTTGTTAGGGCTGCTTAAATAGGCAATGGGGTGTGTGTGTGTGTGTGTGTGTACGCACAGCAACCTCACAATCAATATTTATCATAAATAACCCTCCTGATCATTTAACTCTCGCCTTCAACCTGTGCCCATGGTCAGACAGGCACACGGATGGGCTGGATCTTTGAGCACCCCTTCTGTCATATCCTCTGGGCCTTTGCCTTCAAGACAAACTGGTAACTTTTAATGTGGAGAGATCTGGCTGCAGCTTTCTACACTTTACCCTCTTTAAAATCTTGCAGGATTTGACTGAGCTGTTTTGAAGCAGGCATGACCTTGGATTTCCACTCCAAACATGGTTAATCTGCTGCTCTTGTTTTTATTCTTTCCATGAGCAGTTCTCTTGGAGGAACTGGAAGCATGCATGTGTCTGGGTAGCCTGTGAAGGTCTAGAGGGAGCTGAGTTGAAGTGGGTAATTATTTGGAAAGCTGTACATTCTCAGATGTTGGTGGAGGCTATGTTTAGGTCTTAGGAGGCAAATTATCACTGTTATGTCAACAACACCCACAAATGCAACTTTGTTTCATGCCACAATGTACCAGGTCCCCCATCCTTCCTGGGCAGTGTTTTCCAATGAGTGGGTGTCACCACCTTACTTAGAATTCTCTCCCCAAGATCTCTCTCATCACTGAAAGCCTACCAGTGCACTGAGATTTTCTTTTCTTGTTTGGAGGTGGGGAGATGGCGGTAGAGTGAGGGGAAAAAGGAGATAACTCTCCTTATCATCTTTGAGAAATCATGGCTTTAACATTTATCGAAATCAGTTCCTAGCTGAAGACAATCTTTTCAAGCAGCATGAAGACTTTAGGGAAATGATAAACTATCTTCGTTCTCCAGGCTGTATAAACAAGGCCATATAAACAGCTGGGCATGCCAGGAGCCTTCACTACGATGAGGAAAGACCTGGCCGTAGTTGCATGCCCCTGGAGGCCTGGTTCAGAAATGTCTGTCACTGCTACTTTCACTATGGGAAGCAGAATAAATGCTGCCAAAAATGTCCAGAACCTGTGAATACATTACCTTACATGTCAAAAGGGACTTCACAGATATGATTAAGTTGAGATCTTGAGATGAGGAGATTATTCTGGGTCATCCAGTGTAATTATAAGGATCCTTATAAAAGGGGGGCATGAGGGTCACAGAGAGTAAAAGAGATGATGAAGGAAGCAGAGTCTGAATGAGGTGGCTACAAGCCAAGAAATGTAGACTATTTCTAGAAGCTGGAAAAGCCCAGGACATAGGTTCTCCCTTAGAATTCTCAAAGGAACACAGCCATGCCAACACCTTGATTTTAGCCCAGCAAATCTATTTCACACTTCTGATCTCTGAAACTGTAAGATAATTTTGTGCTGTTTTAAGGCGTGAGTTGTAGTAATCTCTCATAGCAGCGATAGGAAACCAACGCATCCACCAGGATGAATCTTGACACCCCAAGGGAGGATGCATCACTCCCAAGAGCGTTGTTTTCCTGTCCTCTCCCCATGGATCCTGGGGAAGAGAAGTGATACCACTGCCCTTGGTCACCTGCTGCTCTGCTCTAGTGTGCCTCCCTTGGCTCCTGAGCACAAGGAAGAGGCTGTCCTGTCATTGCTGTTAGACCTCAGTTGGCCTCTTCTGCACCAGCCCTTGACATGCCACCAAATCCCAACTCTTTTCCCCAGGAAGCAGCAGATATCCTCTCCGTCTAGGATAACCAACTTCGCAGTTGTCCCTAGGATGAAAGGGGGAGGAGAATGGCTCATGACTGTGCCCAGCCCATTCTTTGAAATAAGTACAGTATTTCTGAGTGCCCCTTACCTATCAGGGAGGACCAGGGTTAGAAAGCCTTGTCATATCCAGGAAAGTTTCACTCAGGGTTAAAGGTAGAGGACACTATGACGCTGCCTCCGCTGCTTTTGCTCAGTCCATAGCACCTCTCCTCTCTCCCACTAACAGCAGTGGAGGCAAGGCCCAGCTGACTGTGAGGCCACCTCCCTTATGTCTCCCAAGCCTGCCCCAGAAAGAAAGCAGTACTGCTCAACATTCTGCTTTATTCCTTTTGTTTCCCCGTTCCCTGGTTAACTCTTTTTTTAATTTTTGTTTTTTATTATTATTGTTATTTTTTGGAGATGGGATCTCACACTTTCACCCAGGTTTGAGTGCTGTGGCACAATCATGGCTCACAGCAGCCTCCAACTTCTGGACTCGAGTAATCCTTCTATCTCAGCCTCCCAAAGTTCTGGGAGCATTACAGGCATGAGCTACTACACCTGGCTCCTCAATTAACTCTTCATCTCATTATCCCTAACAAGTTTGTCTTGAAATTCCTGTGTACTCAGATGGAAATTCTGAAGGCTGAGGACAAGGTATATAAAAGTAAACCCAAGTATACTAAAGTTTTATGTAAAGACAACTCAGGTTAGTATGTTACT
>NW_012109964.1:330423-426466 GCF_000951045.1 Mandrillus leucophaeus | reverse complement strand
TACCATCTCATACCAGTCAGAATAGCAATTATTATTAAACAGTCGAGAAACAACAGATGCTGGTGAGGTTGCAGAGAAATAGGAACACTTTTACACTATTGGTGGGAATTACTTCAGCCATTGTGAAAGATGGTGTGGTGATTCTTCAAAGATCTAAAACCAGAAATACCATTTGATCCACCAATCTCATTACTGGGTATATACCCAAAGAAATATAAATCATTCTATTAAAAGATACATGCACATGTATGTTCATTGCAGCACTATTGACAGTAGTGAAGACATGGAATTAACCAAAATGCCCATCAATGATAGACTGGATAAAGAAAATGTTGTACATATACACCAAAGGAATGAGATCATGTTCTTTTCAGGGACATGGGTGGAGCTGGAAGCCATTATCCTCAGCAAACTAATGCAGGAACAGAAAACCAAACACCACATATTCTCACTTATTAGCCGGAGCTGAACAATGAGAAGACACAGGGAGGGGAACAACACACACTAGGGCCTGTGAGTAGGTGGGGTGTGGGAGGGAGAGCATTAGGAAAAACAGCTAATGTATGCTGGGCTTAATACCTAGGTGATGGGTGCAGTAAACCACCATGGTACACGTTTACTTAGGTAACAAACCTGCAGGTCCTGCACATGTACCCCAGAACTTAAAATAAAAATAAAAATTAAAAAGAGAAAGTTGTTAATGTAAAGAAAGCTATCATTTTATTTTACTTCAGAGTTGCTTACAAAAGAGAAAATAATGATAATTTCTCCAATAAGCAAAGGGAAACCATTAGGACTAGACAGTGAATACTCTGCACTGGTTGTACAGGCACTTATGGAGAAAGAGCCACGGGAGTCAGAAGAGGCCTTTCACTCCTGGATGTTGCAGAATGCAGTCTGTGGGCATGTGTAAACCAATGACTATAAATATAAAATTACAGCGCATTAGCAGGGTTGTCTTGAATAACCTAAATATAATTTGGAACTTTCAAATAGATGCAAAAACAGGCCCAAAGGAAAGAAAGAATCATTTTTTTTTTTTTTAGTTTTGGTTATTGGTCAGTCTTTCTATGCAAATAAGTCCATGCTTTCAGCATATGTCTAAAACAAGTGTCTCTCCGAACAAGAATTTAAAGTGCTTTTAATTTATCTATTCAGTAACTACTGTGATTAGCTGGGTCGAACCAGCCTGTCAGCATTTGCTGCAAGTACTATCATCTTCAGAGCCAGACTGTAAATAATTAATAAGTTCTTAAGATTTGTATTTTATGTGGTTAAAAAAATAACAAGGTGGAAGGATAGTGATTTGGTGCTTCAGTTTACACATTTAGTCGTTATAATATTACTGGATAAATGCCCAAGGATTAGAATTATTGATATGGATATTTAAATGATTTTGCCTCTTTCTGGAAGCTTAGTTTGTGCAGAATGACATCAGTTTGTAAGGTCATCCTGTATCTGTTAGCAATCAGTTATTTCTATCTTTCTAAATGTTTTAAAGACCTACTTATAGGCTGCCACCCACTCTCTTTTTGTCTTGGGTGAGTCTCTAGGCCTCCGTTTTCTCTTTGTGCAACTATGGAGGTTGAACTTGGGGAGTGCTCTTTGGCCAGCTCCCAGAAGTAGTACTCTGGTCTGTGGCAGCTCGTCACACCACTGTCTGCATCTGACATCTCTTCGGTGGTCGGCTTAACATTGGTACTTTTTTTTTGGATGAGCAGAGGCCAGAAAATCATTACCACTACCACAATAATAAAGCCCTGCTTTTAGATTCTGCCATGTTGTAAAAGTCTCTTAATCCTATTTTCCAACAGACACATGCCAGATAGTCAGGAGTTAGGCACAGAGAACCCTGGAAGCATGACTGACACCAGCTTCTGTGTACCACAGACCTTAGAGTCACTTTGGAAGCAACCAGGTTTTAACTACAATGAAGCTAAACTGCTACAGTGTGTGGTAGCATTTGCTGGAGGGGCAACCAAAGTGCTTCTAATAAGGACAATCTTTTTCTATAATATTAATTAAAAACTACCAACTAATATTTTAAGTATGTGGAAGGCTTGGTTGTGGGGTGGTAGTACTGTTTTGCTGTTGTTTAATATATATCTGCAAAATGCAAATAAGAAAGACAGTTTAAAGTTGACTTGAAGAATAAAATTTTTTCATCTCTAGATTACCATGTAAAATGAGCTGCTGCATGATAGCTGCATCGCTGGCTTCAAGGCAGTCAGTCCATATTGGAGCTGGGTAACAGTGGGTAGCAGGAGGGAAGTGTCCCAGTCAAAAAGACAAATGGAACAAATGTGTTTGAGGAATACAGAATAACTGTTTGATAGGCATATGGCAGAGATATAGTAGCATCTGGGAAAAAGTAACAATGAAAATATCGAAAACTAGGCAAATGAAAAAATAATGCTATTATTAACTCCAGGGAAAACAAATACAAAGTTCATAATTGTTTTTTTTTAACAAGCTCAAATATTTTTATTTTTCAATAACAATTAAAAACAAGCTAGATTCAACAGACATAAAATTACTCTGTCAAATTGCTGTAATCTTTCTAAATGTTCTCAATTGCTGTCTCTTAACATTTCATGAGTAAACAGATACTTTAGAGATCAGTCCATGAGCCACACTGTCAATGCCCACAGTTATTCTTCCTCTACTTAAAAATTTTCACATGTCTTATACCATCTCTGTCAGTCTCTCTGCATAGCTAGAACCAGGATCATCTACATAATTTGCAGAGCTCAGTGCAAAATAAAAATGCAGAGCCCCTTCTCAAAAAGTGGAGGGAAAAAAGCGATCTTAAAGATACTAAAACACAAAACCTGTTCATTTCTTTTTTAATTTTAAAATTATTATAAATTTAACTTTCATTTTAGATTCAGTGGGTACATATGCAGCCTTGTTACATGGATATATTTCATGACCCTGAGGTTTGAGATATGAATGATCCCATCACCCAGGTAGTGAGCATAGTACCCAATAGGCAGTCTTTCAACTCTTGCGTCCCTCTCCCTCTCCCACCTCTAGTAGTCCCCAGTGTCTATTGTTGCTACCTTCATGTTCATATGTATCCCATGTTTAGCTTAGCTCCCCCTCATAAGTGAGAGCATGTGATATTTGGTTTTCTGTTCCTGTGCTAATTCACTTAGGATGATAGCTTCCAACTGCATCTGGATTGCTGCAAAGGACGTGATTTCATTCTTTTCAATGGCTTAGCATGCCATGGTGTAGATGTACCACATTTTCTTTATTCAATCTGCTGTTGATGGTTGCCTAGGTTGATTCCATGTCTTTGTTATTATAAACAGTACTGAGATGAACATACACATCCATGTGTTTTTATGGTAGAACAATTTATTTTCTTTTGGGTGTATACCCAGTAATTGGATGCTGGGTTGAATGGTAGTTCTGTTTTTAGTTCTTTGAGAAGTCTCCAAACTGCTTTCTACAGTGGCTGAACTAATTTACACTCCCACCAGCAGTGTATTAGCATTGCCTTTTCTCTGCAACCTCACCAGAATCTGTTATTTTTTTACTTTTTAATCACACATTGTGACTGATGTGAGATAGTATCTCATTGTGGTTTTGATTTGCATTTCTCTAATGATCAGTGATGATGAGCATGTTTTCATGTTTGTTGGCTGCTTGTATGTCTTCTTTTGAGAAGTGTCTGTTCATGTCTTTTGTCCATTTTTAATAGGATTGTTTTTTGCTTGTTCAATTGTTTAAGTTTCTTGTAGATTCTGGGTATTAGGCCTTTATTGGATGTACAGTTTGTGAATATTTTCTCCCATTCTGTAGGTTGTCTGTTTACTCTGTTGACAGTTTCTTTTCCTGTACCAAAGCTGTTTAGTTTAACTATGTCCCAGTTCTCAATTTTTTTGTTGCAATTGCTTTTGAAGACTTAGTCATCAATTCTTTCTCAAGGCCAATGTCCAGAATGGCATTTCTTACATTTTCTTCTTATTCTTATAGTTTCAGATCTTATGTTTAAATCTTTAATCTATCTTGAGTTAATTTTTGTGTGTGGTGAATGGGAAGGGTACAATTTCAGTCTTCTGCATAGGGCTTAACTAACTATCCCAGCACCATTTATTGAATGAAGAGTTGTTTCCTCATTGCTTATTTTTGTCAACTTTGTCAAAGATAGATGGCAATAGGTGTGCGTCATTATTTCTGAGTTCTCTGTTTTATTCTGTTGGTCTGTGTGTCTGTTTTTGTACCAGTACCATACTGTTTGATTACTGTAACCTTGTAGTATAGCTTGAAGTCATGTAATCTGATGACTCCAGCTTTGTTGTTTTTGCTTAGGATTGCTTTGACTATTTGGACTCTTTTTTGGTTCCGTAGAAATTTTACAATAGTTTTTTCTAATTCTGTGAAAAATGATGTTGGTAGTTTGATAGGAATAGTATTGAATCTGTAAGTTGCTTTGGGCAGTATGGTTATTTTAATGATATTAATTCTTCCAATTCATGAACATGGAATATTTTTTTATTTGTGTCATCTCTGATTTCTTTCAGCAATGTTTTGTAGTTCTCCTTGTAGAACTCTTTCACCTCCTTTATCAGATGTATCCTTAGATATTTTTATCTATGTGGCTGTTGTAAATGGGATAGCACTCTTGATTTGGCTCTCAACTTGAATAGTATTGGTGTATAGAAATGCTGCTGATTCTTGTACATTGATTTTGTATCCTGAAACTTTACTGAAGTCATTTATCAGGTCTAAGAGCCTTTTGGCAGAGTCTTTAGGGTTTTCTAGGTATATAATCATAACATCACTGAAAAAAGATAACTTGATTATTTTCCTTTTTGGATGCCTTTTATTTCTTTCTCTTGCCTGATTACTCTGTCTAGGACTAATTGTAATATACTACCTGGCTTTACAGTGAACAGTATTTGCATAGAAGGACTATTGATTTGTCTATTCATCCAGTGAAGGATTAGGAAATAAGGAGGAATGGTAGGGGTGAGTGTGAGTTAAGACCTCATCTACCATGACAGGATGGCAGTAGAAAATGTCTAAAATTGATAAGCCAAGAAATATTACTATAAATATATTACTTAAAAATATGGAAGGAATATACAGGGAGCTATCAAGAAGAGTTGATGGTGGATGCATCTGAGAGCTGCTGGTTCAAACATGTGAGCTTTGCAATGATGGAAAGTTTGTTTTACTAGTGGGAATATAAATTATATTTTTGAGAATTGCCTTTCTTTTCTTTCAGAAAGAACAAAATCATTTCTAACCTTAAATAAGCCACCTAGCCAGGCTGAGACTCATTTTTATGTAAAATGAAGGAGTAAATGATATCAGAGTAGATTGTGTAACCCCCTTGTAGTACCTAATATTGCCTTATTCTGTCTTCCGTTCAGGTTCTAGAAAGCGGACGTGGGCAGAGCATTTTCTTCCTTGTTCAGGCAGAGCAAGTTTTGTGGGCTTTTAAAGAGGGTAACGTTGTTTCTAAATCACTTTCCGTAATTTAATATAAGTAATCTATTTATAGAAGAGAACAGCCACACTCCCTGAGAAAGTTTTATATGACTTTACTTTTTAATTTTGCTTTAAGCTTGGCTGCAGTATTTTTACTGAACCCGTGACACTCCACTTAAAATGTCAAATCCGTTAGTGGAGAGGGTGTTATTTCCTTGCCTTAATCTTTTTATATGCCAGTGATTGTGCCCCCTAGGCTAGCAAATAAAATCTGTCAATAAACTTGACTGAACAGTTCTGTCCAATAGAAATACAATGTGAGCCACACATTTAATTTTAAATTTTCTAGTGGCCACATTTTTAAAAAAGGAAATAGAATCAAGCAAAATTAAAATTAAAATATCTTATATAACCCATATATCCAAAATGTCATTTCAAAATTTAATCAATATAAAAATACGTGTTTATAAATATCTCATTAGTAACAATTATTTAGATTTTTATACTAGGTCTTCAAATTCCAGTATATATTTTACACTTCAGCACATCTCAATTTGGTTATTAAATTTTCATTAGTAATACTTGATCTATATTTAGATTTCATAAAGCTCAGGGTTGAAGACTAAATTTTCATATGTAATTTGTTTCCATGTGGCTAGTGGCTACATTAGACAGAAAGCTTTACAAAATATCTGATGAGTTCAGTAATCTCTCAGTGAATGCTCTCTCTTCAATATCCAAAAAATATCATTCTCTCATAATGTCAGAGGTGGAAGAGAAGGATCCTTGACTCTCCCTTCAAATAGGCAGTTTGGTGGTTTTCAGTAGCTATATGTAACTGCAACTATTTTTGTGTTAATTGGGCATGAGAAGGTATTAAAGAAAAGATTCTAGAACTACTTATGCTGAATGATTCTCCTTTTTAAGTTAAAAATGGGAGGGGCAAAATTCATGTAATTCATATTTTTGCATTTGCTGTTTTCTTTCTCCTTGTAAACAAATTATTAAAGAGTGATATTTAGGAGACAGTGTAGTGTCACTAAAGCATGAACCATTATAGCTAGTATTTAGGACATCAGAGAACTATGAAGAAAGAAAAAAGAGAGAAGTAATTTTTGGCACAGTCTTGGTTTGGGTTTACTTATAAGCAGGACTGAGACAGAATTCAGGGCCAAGCCATTTATTTGAGAGTTGATTCCAGGAAACACTTGTTTGGGAGTGGAGAAATGGAGCAGGGAAGGAAAGGAGCCAATAAATCATATGTTATCAAGGAAGTAATGAAGCTTAATGCCACTGGGGAGCTCTGGGAAACAGTGCAGAAAATGTGCAGCAGAGTTTCACGAGCATAGTGAGGGAGGAAGCTGAGGTATTTATACACCCACTTTTTTAGTCATTAGTTCATGGCTGCTCCTAGGTGGTGGCAATTCCTCCTTTCCCTTGGCCCACACAAAGTAAGAGTGATAGTGGTCAAGAAAGTCACTTAAGCAAAGAAATCCAGGTGCTGGCAATTGAAAATCAAGACAGTGTGCACTAAAATGTATGGGAGAGGCGAGTGTAATGGACAGCATCTGTTATAGACACTTTTTGATTCACAGTGTAGACTGTATCAAACAAAGGACAGGAAGGTATGTTTCAGACCTTTGAAGCTTTTTCAGAATACGGACTCAGTTGCCGAACTCATCTTCCCATCCTATACTTGAGATCTTCCTAAAATGTATCCAATTCTAACTGCCCTGAGAAAACTGATAGAGAGAATAAAGGCCAAGAAAATTTATAGACTCTGTTCACTTACATATTAGTCTAAAAACCTTTTCATACCAATGTTTATCAGAACTCATCCCAAGAATTTATGTATCAAGTCAAAGGATATATAGCGTTTTCCACTTATTTGGAGTTTGAGCTCTGATCCTTAAGAGGCCCATTTTTTTTCTGCCAAGGTATGTCATCAAGTTCTATCCCGTTTTTGCTATTTCACATCTCAAGATATTAATACAGATTGAGTGTGCCTAATCTGAAAATCCAGAATGCAAAATGATTCAAAATTAAAAATTTTTGAGCACGGACATAACACTGCAAGTGGAAAATTCTACATCTGACCTCATGTGACAGGTCACAGTCAAAATGCCGTCACACAGCTGGACAAGGGGCTTACACCTGTAATCTCAACACTTTGGAAGGCCAAAGTGGGCAGATCACTTGAGGCAAGGAGCTCAAGACCAGCCTAGTCAACGTGGAGAAACCCTGCCTCTACTAAAAATACAAAAAAATAGCTGGGCATGGTGGTACGTGCCTGTAGTCCCAGCTACTCGAGAGGCTGAGACATGAGAATCACTTGAACCTGGAAGGCGGAGGCGGCAGTGATCCAAAATTGCACCACTGCACTTCAGCCTGGTCAGCAGAGTAAGAATCTGTCTCAAAAAAAAAAAATGCAGTTATACAACACACAAAGTTATTCACCATCTCCAAAGGAAAGAAGACTTTCTTACCCCCTTTAGCTTCAATCTCTTTCCACACATGCCTAGATTCCCCCCACAAGCATGCCCAGGAAGGGTAATAAAATGGCACAAGTGCAGGCCAGATTCACCAATGGCAGATTCCCTGCAGGCCAAGGGAGGCCAAGACCTACGTGCATTACACACTGTGTTATTTTTGCTTGTTCTTTGCTCTATGATATAAATATATTGTTGAAAATGTCAAAAAAGACCTGCAGTTACCTCTGTGGGTAACAATGATAAGAAAAAGAGGATGAATTTATGCTTATCTATAGTCAGAAAGCCAAGCTGTTGGAGACACTGGACAGCAGTGTAAGTATGAAATGTCCCACAGAAGAGTATGGTGTTAGAATGACTACCCCATGTGACCTGAAGAAACAGAAGGATAAATTGTTAAAGTTCTATATTGAAAGTGATGAGCAAAAGTTAATGAAAAATAGAAAAACACTGCATAAAGCTAAAAATGAAGAGCTTGAGTACGTACTGAGTGGATCTGTCAGATTCAGAGTGAACATTGGCCACTTAATGGTGTGCTCATCATGAAACAAAGATCCATCTTTGTTCACAAAAGGGAACTGTGAATATTCAACAGGCTGATTGCAGAAACTTAAGAAATAGCATTAATTTTTTTGAAGATTTGTGGTCATAAAGTTTCTGCTGATCACAAAGCAGCAGAGAAATTCATTAATAAGTTTTACAAGGTCATCACTGATGAAAATTTGATGCCAGAACAACTCTTAATGCTGATGAAACATCCCAGTTTTAACCTTATTGCCCCAGAAACACATTGACTACAACTGATGAGATAGCCTGTACAGAAATTAAGTATGCCAAGGACAGAATCACTGCTGGGATGTGCTAATGCAGCAGGCATGCATAGTTGTAAACTTACTGTGATAGGCAAAGGCTTGTGTCCTTGATGTTTCAAGGAGTATTTCAAGGTGTTAATTTCTTATCAGTTCATTGTTGTTTTAATAAAATGGTGTGCATCACCAGGGACATCTTTTCTGACTAGTTTCACTGATTGTTCCAGTGACCCATGCTCAGTACAGAGAAGCTGGACTGGATGAAGACCTGCAAGGTTTTGTTAGTCCCTAACAATTGTTCTGCTCATTCTCCAGCTGAAAAATTTCTCGCCAACAAAAAAAAAAAAAAAAAAAAAAAATTTTATCAGAAGGATGATGCTAGACCTTGGCTTCAGTGACCAGAAATTATGCCACTGCACTCCAGCCTGGGTGACAGAGCAAGACTCAGAAAAAAAAAAAAAAAAAAAAAAAAAAAGAAGTTTGTGCCACATACTTCATTAATTCAGCCATGACCAGTGCTAGATCAAAGAAGAATAAATATAAAAACACTTTCTTGAACAGCAGACTAGCATCAGTGAACAGAGGCGTGGGTATGGAAGGTTTTCAAGAGGATGAAGGATGCCATATATGAAATTACCAATGCTTGGAACACAGTAACTAAAAATACATTTGCGCATGCCTGGCTCAACCTCTGGCCTAAAACTCTGTTCAGTGATGATGATGAATAAGGTGGTGATTTTGAAGAATTTCATATGTCAAGTGAGAAAAAGATAATGTCTGACCTCCTTGCATATGCAAAAAATATGTCTTCAGAGTCCGTCAGTAAGTTGGAAGAAGTGGATATCAAAGAAGCTTTTACTGTTGATGAGGCTCCTACTGTATATTCATTGACCAATGGTGAAATATCCAAAATGGTTCTGAATCAAGGTGATTGTAATAATAGTTATGGTGAAGATGATGTTAACACTACAGAAAAAGTGCCTATAGATAACATAGTGAAAAACATGTGATGGGCTTATTGAAGGAGTAAGGACTAGAGCAGCATGCATTCATAACAAGATGAAATCATGTTTGTTTATGAAAATCAGTGAGAGCATTCTAAGACAAAAAACATTGTTAATGAGGCTGATGACTCTGGAGGGAACATTGCCTTCCAGCAGAATGCTTCCTCAACCTTAGAGGACCTACTTCCTGATTCCTCAACTACTTGTGATGTTCTGTGTCACCTTAAAAAATAAAATACAATGCACTATAACCTTTTAAACAAAACATGGCATCACAGGTGGAGACCAAAATCCTGCTGTTGTTTGTTGCTGCTATTTAACAGCTGATACAAGCACCTGGTGATGCTACTGTGCTGCTTAGTTACCCCAAACACATTATTTTTTCTCTGTATCAATGGTATGTCATGTTTTTTACTGTTAAGTACCTATGTGTGAATAAGTATTAAAAAATATTGCTTTTTGGTAGCATATAAATTCTAAGTCAGGAATGATGGTGGTGCCAAACAACCACAGATTGTCCAAGTGGGTGGCATAGAGAGTGACACCTTTGCTTTCTGATAGTTCAGTGTACACAAACTTTATTTCATGCAAAAAGTTACCAAAAGTATTACGTCAAATTACCTTCAGACTATTTGCATAAAGTGTATATGAAACATAAATGAATTTTGAGTTTATACTTGGGTTCTGTCACCAAGATGTCTCATTATGTATATGCAAATATTTCAAAATCTGAAAAATTCCAAAATCTGAGACACTTCTGGTCCCAATCGTGTCAAATAAGGATACTCAACCTGTAGTTGGTCTTTTAACTTGACCTTAATGTTTGTTGAATTTATAGTACACGTCATCTTACCATAGGGAAAACTATATGGGGATTTCCAGCTTCTAGAAACCAAAATAGTAAACTTTAATTGGCCTTAAAAACAGGGATTTTCCAATGTTAGCTTTTAATAAAGGAATCTCTCACTTCAACTTTCAAAGACTGCTGAAGATAAGTTGTTGAATACTTACACATAGAAATTATTAAGCAAGTAAAAGTAATGAAAAATTATACGGTAAATTGGGAATTTCCAGATAACTTCTGCCAGACAAATAACCAAAAATTGTTGAGAAAAGGTGTGTATTAGTCTGTTATGCTCTATAAAGAACTGCCTGAGACTGGTTATTTATAAAGGAAAGATGTTTAATTGACTCAGTGACAGTTCCATAGCACTGGGGAGGCCTCAGGAAACTTACAATCATGCAGAAGGGGAAGCAAACACATTCTTCACATGGCCGCAGGAAGGAGAAGGAGAAGAATGAGAGCTGATCGAAGGGGGAAGCCCCTTTAAAACCATCAGATCCCATAAGAACTTGCTATCACAGGAATAGTATGGGGGAAACTGCCCGCATAATTCAACTACCTCCCACCCAGCTCCTCCCACTACATGTGGAGATTATGGGAACTACAATTCAAGATGAGCTTGTCGGGGGACACAAACCATATCAAGGTGCTCCATCTATATCTTCCTATTCCAATGGTACAGTATATCATAAATATCTAGAAGTTCATTAGATCCATGATACTGTGATTGCTTTTTAATTGTAATTCTAGGTTCTTGCCATGTATTGTTAAAAATAGCCTAAAGGGGGTCGGGCATAGTGGCTCATACCTATAATCCCAACACTTTGGGAGGCCAAGGCAGTCAGATCATCTGAGGTCAGGAGTTCAAGACCACTGGCCAACATAGTGAAACCCCGTCTTCACTAAAAATACAAAAATTAGCTGGGCATGGTGGCGCAAGCCTGTAGTCCCAGCTCCCCGGAAGGCTAAGGCAGGAGAATCGCTTGAACCCAGGAGGCAGAAGTTGCAGTGACCCAAGATCATGCCACTGCACTCCAGCCTGGGTGACAGAGGTGGGACTCCATCAAAAAAAAAAAGAAAGAAAAAAAAGGAAATAGCCTAAAGGGGATTAATTGTGATTTTTCCCAGTAGTTCAAAGCAAAATAAAACATAATTGCGTGTTGTGTTTTATTAAGTGACTTTCAGACTAAAAATTACACAATTTTTATTTTTCACTACCTTAAGAGAGTAATATGAATTGAACCATTAATTGCTAACAGAATTATTCATTTTTTACTTTGAAGATTGATTTTGCATTCATCTGCCTTCGAGTTTCCTTTCATTGACCAAAACAGGTGGAAAGTTTACCTTTTAATGTTGCAGAAATGGCAACTTGCCCAGCTTGGGCTTCATGGTCCCCAGCTATTTTCAGAGGTCCCTACAATATCCAGTGCTCTCAGTTGTCCATAAACTCATCCCTGTCCCTGGACCCCAGTGGAAACCAAGGTTAGTGTGCTCCTTCCCACTCTACTTCTTTTGGTCTAAATGCACATTTCATATTATCTAGAATGCTTTAAGTATTTACTTGATAAATGTCGATGATAATAATAACTCTTAATATTTACTGAATGTAATCTGTGTTCTAGGTTCTTTGTGTGCATTCTTTCATTTAATCCTTACTCAGCCCTTTCGTTTTGGTACATAATACGAGAGTTGTGAAAATAATGAACCTGAAGCTTCAAGATTTAATAAATCTTCCAGAGTCACCCAGTTAGAAGTTATGGTAAATGATTCTGCTATTTAATTTCATTTATGATATTATTATCAAGATTGAAATGCTGGGAAATTTTGGTCTCTCACAGTCTCCTATACTGTGATTCCACTAGTCTGCTCCTTAATAAGACTTACATGTACAGTTGAACCTTGAACAACAAAGGTTTGGTCTGTTTATATGCAGATCTTTTCCAATCAAATACAGGTTGAAAATAGAGTATTCCTGGGATGTGAAGCCTGCATATACAGAGAGCCTACTTTTTGTATACACAGGTTCCTCAGGGCCAACTGCGGGCCTACTGAGTATGGGCAGATTTTGGTATATGTGGAGGTCCTGGAAGCAATTCCTTGCATACACCAAAGAATGACTATACATTGTTTTTTGTCCAAGCGAAAATTAGAATTTAAAATGTTTTATATATAAGCAGAAAGTTATTTAAGCATTATTATTTGCTCCAATAGAAACTAACTTCAATGAAAATGGAATTATTGTAAAATCAATTTAGTATTCTATGATTTGTTTCATTTCAGCCTGGACTCTATCATATTATTTTTAACCATTTGAAATGCTCACAGAACTAGCAGTAAGTTATTTTTTAAGACTGATTTACTGAATATTTTCTAAGAAAATCCTACAGGTGAGTTTCTAAATACAATGCCTTATTCTATATTCATCACTCCCCATACATTATCACAAATTCATAAATAATTCTCTATTCATCACTCAATAATGTAATAAGTCAACATTCAATAATTCTTATTCTATATTCGTACCACAAATTCATAAATAATTCTCTACAGTTGTAGAATAGGAACGTTTACGAACTTTCAAAAAAGTATGAGTCATTGATCACCTCAAGTATAGCTGAGGAATTGACATCAATGAGATGGCTCTTGTTAGCATCTCCTTTAAATATGTTTTTAAATGCCGTAACAGTTAGCTGTAACTGTAATGACAAATCTACACTGAGAGGATCTGTTGTGAAATTACAGTGCACTTCAGGAACATCAGCATTTGACATATTTCAAGTTGCCAGCAGAGTATTGGGGGAGCACAGATTAACCAGTGTTTATTCAGCAACTTAGATGAGCCTTATATATTTTGAGCTTGGAGGTCTTCTGGAGAAATCAAGTCAATTGGGTGGCTCTACAGGTTATTAATTTTGTTCCTGAATGATAAATTTTCAAACTCCTAAATTCGTCCTGTGAATTTAAGTTTTTATCCCTTGGGAACTATTTTTATTGTTCAGACTAAGACTGTCTTCCAGACGACACACTTCCCATCTTCAACAAGTATGGTAATACCATGAGTTTCAGGAAAGATACATATTTCAGGATAGTACTAACTTCTCCCTAGGGTAGAAAAGCTGATAGAACATACTTTGGAGCCATATGGAATGACTGCTTATTCATGGTCTAGGATGACTTTGGAATTGTATGTGCAAGGCAGATAGCAATAATTTAGCATAATATGGATATTCTTTTCTGAAATGTATGCAAACACTAATGGTGAATTCGAATATGAATTCAAATAAGTTGATTGAAGTAAAATTAAATTATAGACCACCTAAGGAATTGCATGGGAGTATAATGAGAGGTTCAGTGACTCTGGTTGGGAATTCAGAAGACCTGGATTCACTTTTGTGTATGTCACTACCTGGTTATACAATATGGACGTAAAGGGCAGAAAATTCAAACCAAATCACTTTTAGCAAAATAACTGCAAAA
Source organism: Mandrillus leucophaeus (assembly GCF_000951045.1). Classification (NCBI taxonomy): domain Eukaryota; kingdom Metazoa; phylum Chordata; class Mammalia; order Primates; family Cercopithecidae; genus Mandrillus; species Mandrillus leucophaeus. Next base: position 412,395 of record NW_012109964.1, on the reverse strand, counting down.
CCCAAAGGTAGACTGACTTCAGATACGGCTTGATCAAGGCTCAAGTCATGTCATCAGGTTATTTATGGCTCTCCTCCTTCACTGCCAGCTCTATTCTTAGTCTTTTGCCCTCATGGATTGAAAATGACTCTCACAACCACAGATGCTCCTGTTTAAGACCAAAAGAAGGCCTTTGCTTCGTTATAACTCAGATAAAATTCTTACGTGCCCTGCCCCTACCTGAGCAGTAGTGACTGTGACAGGTGAGGGAATCCTACTGATTGGATTAGGTCATTATGGTGGAGGGAAATTGGACTGAATTGTAACAAGAGAAGGAGGCACAGATGCAGACTGATTTGTGTATTTGGCAGTGGTAAGGCAACAGTAATGGTAGTAATAAAAGTTAACATCTGTTTAGTGGGTTCTATATGGAAAGCCCTGTGCTGAGTAATTCATTGTGAATTATCTCATTTAATAATAGGACAGGATATTTGCCTCTTATGGGTATTTTTTCTCAATGACTTCTGTGGTAACATCACTGATTTAGAATGTGGGTGGGAGAGGGTGTGGGAGGTTCCGGACATAAAGGTATGAGGTCATCATTTGGACAAAGCAGGAGTGAGTCCAAAATACAGGAAAACAGGGCGATAGCAGGTGTTCATCTGGGGATAGTGATCATAAATTTTAAGTGAAAAAAAGGTGACTTGTGAGATTTTCCTCTTAGCAATGTTCACATGAAGAGGTGGAAGCATAGAAAAAGAAAATTTTGTAGGGCAGGTTCCATGGAGAAATAGAAGTGCAGGGGAGCTAAGGGTATTTTAAGAAGAGTTTATAATGATGGATCGTGGAATGTGGGCTGGTAAGGAGAGAAGGGAGGCCAGGAGAGGGCTGATGGATAGAAGGTAGAGGGAAGTAATGGGGTGGGCATGACTGAGCAAAGAGATCTGGAAGAAGAGGAAGTGGCACTGGAAAATGACATCTTTGAAGTCAGCATTCCAGAGGTGGTGCACTTTCTAGTGGTGACAAGGTCCAGGATACAACAGTGGGAACATGTGTCTAGGGAGCAATGGAGGCAGTGGTCAATAGGGAGGAGAGGAGCAAGCAATGGACAGGCTTGAGTACTGGCTAGGTCATCCTCGCAAACACTGAGATTCTGATTTGAGGAAGATGAGTATTGTGAGCTAGGAGCTAAATGAGGGAAAGATGGTGGCAAGGAGAGAGGGGAAAAGGTTGTAAGTCCAAGTGGAAAGAATCTCAAAAGATGAGTGGCTTTTGAAGGAGGATGTGATGGGGATAGAAGTAATGATCTGGAGGTACAAGATAGAGCACACTCAGCAAACCGTCTTCTGGTGCTGAGGTATGTGGAATGAATGTGGCTTAATAAAAATAAATTTAATTTAAAAAATTCTTTCCTTCACCATAATGCAGAGAACTCAGTGTCTTCATAGAAAAGCCAAACCAATCAAAGCAAGAAAGTTAAGGATCAAGGAACTGAAGGGATTATTCTAAGACCAGGGCTGTTAGGGAATTTGTTAATCAGAGACTTAAATTTGAGTCACATAGAAAGGGTTTGAAAAAAGAAATTATATTGGATTCGATGATCAAATGAGGATCTGAGTGAGAACTCATGGCATAGAAGACCGGAACTTCAGCAGTGCCTCCGGCAAAAGGTACATGGGGTCATGTGAGAGGAGGGTGAGAAGCTAGTAATACTGCAGAGAGCCTGCCCTCATGGGAAGCTTCATTGGTTGTTTCTTGGTGCATGGGGCTGTCTAAACATACTAAACTCTCTTCTGGATCTTCTGGAGGAACACGACTAAGACCTCCACCTCGGTTTTCCCCAGAAAATAGGACCAGGCAGAGAAACTGGTTCTGTCAGGGGAACATGAGCTCATTAGCAAGTTATCAAGAGAACTGAGGAATCCCACCGTTATTAAAGATAGTACAAAATGAGTAGATACCACCTAAGAAAGAATGGTTTAAAAATGGACCACAAATATTAAGGGACGATCCTATGCAGCAGGAACTAGAAGCTGTTTTATAAAACACATACACACACAATGGGAAATATTTAGTGTGAAAAATACAATACAGTCTTCTGTCAATCTTCCCTGGGGATTGGTTCCAGGACCACCTGCAGATACCTGCACAAACTCAAAATCTGCACAAACTCAAGCCCCATGGTCAGCTCTGCAGAATCCCCAAAAAGTTGCCTTTCATATAGCTGGGTTTCAAATCCTGCAAATACTGTATTTTATCTTTTTGTTTTTCTGAGACAAGGTCTTGCTCTGTCACTCAGCCTGGAGCACAGTGGCACAGTCATGGCTCATTGCGGGCTCGACCTACCAGGCTCAAGTCGTCCTGCCACCTCAGCCTCCCAAGTAGCTGGAACCACAGGAGCATGCCACAACACCCAGCTAATTTTTGTATTTTTTGTCGAGGCAGGGTTTCAGCATGTTGTCCAGGCTGGTCTCAAACTCCTGAACTGAAGCAGTCCTCCTGCCTTGGCCTCCCAAAGTGCTGAGATTACAGGTGTGAGCCCCCATGCCCAGCCTCAAATGCTGCATTTTTTATCCACATTTGGTTGTAGATCAAAGGACCAATTATATTCATTGAAAAAAATTATTGTATTAGTGGATCCATGCAGTTCAAGCCCATGTTGATCAAGGGTCACCTGTAGTTTAAACAAAGAGCACCAAAATATGGGATAAAATATAAATGAATACAAGTAAAGACAAATTTATGAGCTGGAAGATCAGCTTGAAAAATTATAAGTCACTCAGAATGAATAAAGAGATATTGTAAGGACACAATGCAATACCACTGACATCTCCCAGGATGGCTAAAATAAAATAGTGATAATACCAAGTCCCACCAGGATGCTAAGAAACTGAATCATTCATTGCTGGTGGGAATGTAAAATGGTACAGCCACTCTGGAAAACAGTTTGTCAGTTTCTTAGAACACCAAATGTTCAACTACCATACAAGCTAGCAGTTATACTCCTTTGCATTCATCCCAGAGATATGAACATTTATATTCATCCAAAAACTTGTATACTAATGTTCATAGCAGCTTTATTAATAATATCCAAAAACCAGCAATAATCCATATGTCCATCAGTTGGTGAATAATTAAATTGTGTTGTACCACAGTCTCTACCATGGAATTATACTCAGAAATCAAAAGGAATGAATTACTGATACATGCTTGTTTGTATAATAAGGACATTATGCTGAATGAGAAAAAGCAAGTCTAGAGGATCACATACTATATGATTCCATTTATGTAACATTCTAGAACTGACAAAATTAATATGGAGAATATAGAAGGCTTAGGGAAGGGAAAGCGGAGAGTGAGGGAATTTATTCTTGATGGTGGAATATGTCAGTGTCTTAATTGTGTTAGTGGTTATATGACTCTATATATGTGATAAAATTTCATAGAATTAAACACAAAGACATTTAAAAATTTTGTACATGCAAAAACTGGTGAAATCCAAATAAATTCCATAATTTAGTTAATTATATTGTGCCAATTTCCTGTTTTGATAATGTACTATAATTATATAAGATGACACCATCAGAGGAAGCTGGGACATTGGTTCATAGGACCTCCGTGTACTGTTTTCTTCTTTTTGTTTTTTGTTTTTTTGTTTTTTTGTTTTTTTTGAAACAGAGTCTCACTTTGTCACCCAGGCTAGAGTGCAGTGGTGCAATCTTGGCTCACTGCAACCTCCATCTCCCGGGTTCAAGCAGTTCTCCTGCCTCAGCCTCCCAAGTAGCTGGGATTACAGGCACGCGCCACCATCCCTGGCTAATTTTTGTATTTTTAGTAGAGACGAAATTTCACCATGTTGGTCAGGCTGGTCTTGAACTCCTGACCGCAGGTGATCTGCCCACCTCGGCCTGCCAAAATGCTGGGATTACGGGCATGAGCCACCGTGCCTGGCATGTTTATACCACTTGTTATTAGTCCATAATTATTTCAAAATACAGTTTTTTTTTAATTGGGAAGGGTATAAGAAGTATGGAGGAAGAAGAGGAAGTGCTACCCCAACAGGATAATAGGAATCACAGGAGAGAAAAAATTTAGGAGGAAATACTGTAATAAAATGTGAGGAAAAATGTTTCAGAATTAAAGATAAAATGAAATACCTCAGTTTGAAAATGTACATGTATTACAAATATAACTGAGTTCGCTCATAAATAGACATTGTGACATTGTCAAGACATTGTGAATTATCAATTCTTAGTGAAAGTAAGTAAACCACAGATTACTTATTTTACTGCTGTTGAATAATTTATTTCTTTCCAGTTTTTTCATTTTCCTAGCTTTATTGATGTATGATTGACAACATTAATTGTATATATTTATTCTCATCACTTACTTTTCTTGTTTGTATCAGGCAATAGAGATGGTAGGGAGGTACAGTCTGCATTTGTCAATATGGATTCCCCTCTGTAACTTCTGAGAAGAGTCCTGAATGGACTAATTTTAGTAACATAATTATCTTGTCTTTTATACATGGTCATGTGATACCCCAAATAATGATAGTGTGTGCTCTTCTTTCCAAAACTTAGCAGTCCAATTTCTTTGTCTCTTTGCACCAAGTATAACTTCTTACAATGTTGGCTCATCCTGTCTTATTCACGATTTTAGCTGAAAAACTTCTAGTGCTTTTCCCCCATTTAATAGAATATTTCTCAATGATCCTTATTATCACATTAAAGAAATTTCCTTTTATTACTCATAAAAAGAATCAGGAGTGTGTTCAGTCCTCAACAGATGGGTTCCTTCTCCATGAAGCTGGCTGCTCATGTCTCTCCATCTGAAGTCAAAAGGAAGGGAGAGAAGGGACCTGGAGAGCACATGCTCAGTTCTTTTGTAGATAAGTTCCTGGAGTGGCAAGTATCATCTATACTCAAACCTCGATGACCAAATACTAATCACATACCACACCCAGCTGCAGGGGAGCCTTTTCACTGTACAGCCTATGCCTAGCTAAAACATTCATACTGTAGAAGGAAGAAAGGCCAAATGTTGGAGGACAACTAGCTATGTAATATAATTATATACCTTATTCCTTTAATTTGTTAATGTACTAAAATGTACTAATATATTTTCTAATATTAAATCATCTTCACATTCCTGGAATAAATCCCATTTGGTCATGAAGATTTTTTTACTGTATTGTTGGATTCTGTTTGTGAGTACTGTATTTAGGATTTTTGCATCTGTGTTTATTAAAAATATACTTGGTGATGCAAAAAGTAGTAATTACCCTTTACATTTATATGGTATTTTGCAGTTATTTTGCAGTTTTTACAATAATTTCATACACATTCCTTTTGAGAATAAATGATCAACAAGAGAGGACTCTAGTTTTGAAAAAGTAGATATTAAGTGTGCAAATAGAAAATATCTACAAATGGGACAATATAAGGTTTTTTTTTTTTTGCCACCTAAGTTCTAGAGGGCCAACAGTGAGACTGAGATTGAAGTAAAGATTAATGGAGTGAAAAGAATACAAGAGGTTGAAAAAGAAGTTTTGATCAAATGAACCCAGGGAGAGATGCTGTCAATCTCCAGGGTCCCAGGGAAGAATGGGATTGCAGGCTTTGTGAAATGTGTAGCACCGCACTGGTATTCTAGATATTTTATTAATACAATGTCTAAACAACCTGGTTTGAATTTACAAGTAAAGGCTTTCCTAGTTATTAAACATTATTTGACTTTGTGAACTTCTGTTTTGATTCCTTTTTGATCTGCATATACCAAATTAGATCCTGGCAGTGGAGCACTCTCATGGGAAAAGGAAGCACTAAAATACAGGATGCTTCTCTGCTGTCGTCTGGCAGCCAGGTCATACGTGTCCTGGTCACACATTTTCTCCCTGACTGTAGAGCTTTTCCAGAGCGCACGATAATTACATAATAGCAACCTCTCACCACTCACAAGTATAAAGTGCCTTTGGGAGGAAAATAGGTAGTAGGCTGATATAATTTTGCAAAAAGAGGCACTCTGTGTTACAATAAATAGAATTGCCCAAATAGCAGGACCTCTTTGTGGGTTTTCCCATACCAGATATGCTATTTGTTAACTTCTTTTCCCTGGGCCTTGGAATGTCATAGATGCGTAGTAGCTACTTAAGGCAGCATTGAACTCTGAGATCACTGTGCTGGGCTTGCACCACTCCCCCTAGCGCCACCCGTTTTTCTTCTTCCCTGCCTCACACACACCCACAGAAGCAAAGCATATCCTAGTATACTTGGGAGAACCTGCTGGCTTCTCCCTTACACTGTAGCTGCAGATTCCAAAATGAAGCAAAGATCAGGGAATTTGATACTCGTATCAGTGCACATGCCTTAGTTGAACAATATAGATCCTGGAGGAGCATTTTGCCCTGGATTTTGTGCATTGATCAGAGTAAGATAATTCATCCAAATCCACTTTGCTTTGTATCTTTTTTTGGACACCCTAGATACCTAAATTCTTAGTGACTGTTTCTGTTAGGATAAATACATATCCCTAGTATTACTTTTTACCATGCATAATAGACTAAAGCACACCAGAGTAATCTCCCAAAATCTCATGTGTTTTTACCAAGATGAACTCTAGAAATGTATTATGAATACTGAAAATGAATAAGGTTGAAGTTCGGATGAACAGGCCCTCCTCACTGCCATTTGTACTGTTTGTCTTTCTGAGTAGATGTTATATGTCATGAGGGCACAACAGTGGCACAGACAACACAAGCAGTGTAACTAAGCACTGAAGTTTAAAATAAATGCTTTAAAATAGTTAATTATACTTTACCCTACAGGAAGAGAAAATGTTTTCTGAAGTCCCTGAAAATGGATGATGAGTAGTTTAAAGCTTTTTGGAGATTCAAAATTTGGTTGCCTATTTTTAAAGTGCTGAACTGGGGTTTAAAACAAGCTGTCCACGTCCAGAAGCCAACTCTGTTAGACTCTAATTTCCTAAGTATAAGTAATTAATGGGAATATTGTAGGGAGGGAAATAGTGAAGGAAGAATTAGGCTACCAGATAGTAAATATGTTAAAAGCTATACAACTAAAACAGCCTGCTACAGGTTCAGCAAAACATAGGTCAACCTCGCAGCAAGAGCAAAAAAGTGCAAAATTGACCCGAATATATCTGACAATTTAAAGGAAAAAATTGCATCCTAATCTTCCTTCTTTCTGCTTATCACATGGTAAGAATTCAATAAATATTGTTACTGAATCGCAGATTGTTCAAGACTTAAATGTAAAAAGTAAAGCTATAATAAGGTTTTGAGAAGGTATTTTAGATGAGTATTTCTTTAATCTTGGGTGGAAAAGAGTTTTCTAAAGAGTATCAAAACTGGAAGCCATAAAGGAATATATTAGTGAAATCTGACTACTAAAAAATGTAAGTCTGGGCGTGGTGGCTCAGGCCTGTTATCCCAGCACCTGGGGAAGCCAAGGCAGGCGGATCACTTGAGCTCAGAAGTTCAAGATCAGCCTGGCCAATATGGTGAAACTCTGTCTCTACTGAAAATACAAAAATCAACCAGGCATGATGGCGTACGCCTGTGGTCCCAGCTACTTGGGAGGCTGAGGCCTCTAAGAATTACTTCAGTCTGGGAGGCAGAGGTTGCAGTAAGCCAAGATCATGCCTCTGCACTCCAGCCTGGGTGACAGAGCAAGACTCTGTCTCAAAAAAAAAAAAAAAAAAAAGAATGTAAAACTTGCACATTTCTGAACATCCAAAGCCTCATAAATAACCCCAAGATCCCATCCTGAGAAAAAAAAAAAGTACTTCTAGAGCTTTAAGTAAACATGCCAAAATAATATAAATAAGGGAATAAATGAAATGAGAGATTATTATTCTACCATTACTTCAGTGACTCTAAATAGCTGCAGCACCAGGATGAGCCTCACTAGGCCAGATTAGTTCAATATACAAAGATCATGCTGCTTTAGAGACAAAACCAGTCAGCAGCCTTAATCCCCCACACAGCCTCAGACCACATGCAGCCATTAACCAAAGTAAAAATGAAAAGGAAAGGTGCGTCAAAATTGCCAGTAAATTCTTCAGAGTTGAAAATTGAGCCACCAGTTTCAGTTATTCCCAGAAATAACAACCAAACCCACGCTGTGGCTTTATGATTTTACAATTGGATTTGCAAAAGTTTTAGAAATTTTTTAAATATATAATTGATATAGCATACACAGACACTTTAATATGTACTTTTAAAGTATTTGTTCAGCCTAAGTGAAACACCATCAAGGAATTTAAGATTGAAAACCTGCACGGAGATCAAGGTCAAAGGAAAGCCCTAAGTAACATTCTAAGAAACTTGCAACAGCCTAAGCAAATGTAACCTGATAGTTCCATCTAACTGACCTCAACATGTGAATACAGCCAGTGTTACACAGCTGTAGTGGAGTTTAATTTTGCCCTTAATCTACAACATGCCTGTTGCAAATTTCCTCCCTTTAATTTGTAGTCACTCCAGGTAATGGGATATTTCCATGTGGATGTGAGACCTCTGTGCCCTAATCATCTTGCATCTGTCTCCCTAGATATGAATTGGGGTGATTCCTGAGAACATACCCTAATGAAATTAATATGATAATAATATCATACGAGATTCAAATGAACCCAGTTCAGTATGATATTACTGAAGAACCTGTTGTAGGGACCCCAGGACTCCTCCCCAAGAGGCTTCACTTCACACAGTGTCATGATGTGTAAGGACAATGACCCATATATATAAAAGTGGCCCAAGAAAAAAATGGCGCTTTTGCTCCAAGCTGTCTAATAACTGAGGCAGCCATGGTGGGAGTATCTGAGTGGAAGTGAAACAATCCTGGAATTATCTGTACTGCTTCCACCTTCTCTTTGCTTGGTATGTGGCTTGTGGTTCAATGGAAACATTGTACCACACTTCTCTTTGCTTGGTACACCGTTCAGTGGAAACATGCTGTTTCCATTGAATTAGGTAAAATAAGCAGAAAGTAGTTCTGGGACCATAATTTCATGTTGGCAAATCATATTAGAGCTCCTTAAGAAATATTCTCTTTTGGTTGCTTGGGTACTCACTATAGGAGAAAATTACCTCAGAAATATTATAGAGAGATCTATAGTTGAATATTCATAGTGTGGGGAAAAGAGAGCTCTCATCTAAGGTGGCATAATGCAGGACACTTTACCCTTTTGTCATGAAATGCAAAGTCCCGTTCCCATCCTCAGGGAATCTGTGGAGTGCAACATAGAACTGGGCTGGTTGGGAAGGGTCCACCTTTCTTTACCAGACCTGGGGTCAATGCTTTGGAGAGTTGAAAAGGGCATAGCATGATTATGACTTCACTGGTACTAAAATCATCATGAATTCATTTTAGGTTCTTTTTTCACATATAAAACAGCAGCTGAAGAAAGCTACGTAACTGAAGAAAGAGAAAATTTGACTTGGTTTCTAACTATTAGATCTTCTTAGCTCAGCACAGAATTCTCAAAAGTACTGTCCTTATTTGGTTTCATGTGACTGTGTCCACACATCTCACTGGGATCCCCCGCATCTTATGTCCTAACCTTTATTGCCGCTTCCTGCCCCTCTCACCACAGGTGTAGAAGACATCGTGGCCATAATGATTCCTGAGCCAAAAGGGAAGGAGATAGTAAGCCTGCTGGAAAGAAACATCACCGTGACCATGTACATCACCATCGGAACCCGGAACTTGCAGAAATATGTGAGCCGCACTTCGGTTGTGTTTGTCTCCATCTCCTTCATTGTCCTGATGATCATTTCCCTCGCATGGCTCGTCTTTTATTACATCCAGAGGTTTCGATATGCAAATGCCAGGGATAGGAACCAGGTGAGTAGCAAAAAGTTAAAAAAACTTTTAAAAATCGTTACAAAAATGTTATATATTATTGTATAAACAACTTTGAACATGACAGAAAATACCGAGCCAAAACCAAAACACCCCCACTCAAGATATACACTGTTAACATTTGCTGTATCATTTTTCAGATATTATCCAAATATACCTATTTTGATGTTTTACTGAATTTTTGTGTAAAATGGAGGTGATTTGTCCCACATTCCCATTGCTTATGTTTTTGGCATTTATTTATGCACATAATGAAGGGAACAAAAGGAAGTGCTAATAGTGTGAAGATAATTTGGAAAGAGCCAAGATTTCCTCCTTGTGAACCAAAGGAAAAAAAAGAGATAAAAACTAAAACCTATTTTAAATAGCAATTAAACATATCGTGTATACCCATGGTACAAAATGCAAAAAAGTATCACATGGCATATAATGAAAAGTAATTGCCTTCCCATGTGTGTCTCTCAGCTACCCAGTTCCTCTCCCTGGAGTATCTTCCAGGAATTTTCTATGCACTTATAAACACACATGCCCATGTATTTTAAAAAAACAACAACAACAAATGATAGCACCCCTTCTCTCTCACTTCATCTTGCAGATTACTTCACATCTATACATAAGCCAAGCTTCCTTCTCATTTCTAATGACTGCATAGCATTCCATTGTATGTGTCACATCTATTTAACCAGCACCTATTAATGGACATGTTTTCTCTTCTTAAGATAACATGTACACATGACACTTCGTACATTTCTAAGTATATCTACAAGGTAAAATCCTGGAAGTTTAGTTGCTAGGGCAATGGCATATACATTTTGGACTATGATAGATACTGCCACATGGTCTGCCAAAAAATGTTGAATCAATTTACACTTTAGCCAACTGTATATGAAAATTACTGCTTCCCCATATCCTTACCAAAAGAATGTTATAGCTTTTTTTGTTGTTACTGATTTGGTAGGTTAAAAATTGTACCACATTTTTCTTATTACAAGTAACATTGAACATCTTTTCAAGTACAATAGAAAAAGTGAATATTTTTGGCGAAATGTCTACTTTTATTATTTGACTTCTTTTCAATTGAGTTGTCATTTTGTTATTAATGTGCATAAACTCTTTATTAGTCAAGGAAATTAACCATTTTTTGTAGGATAGTATTCACCTCCCCATCCCTCAGCTTGTCATTGCCTTTTATTTTATCTGTGGTGCTTCTTGCCATGCAGAAATTTTTGGTTTTTACAGAGCTACATTTATTATCTTTTTTTCTTGAGATGGAGTCTCACTCACTCTGTCACCCAGGCTGGAGTCCAGTGGCACGATCTTGGCTCATTGCAACCTTCGCCTCCTGGGTTCAAGAGATTCTCGTGCCTTAGCCTCCCAAGCAGTTAGGATTACAGGTGTACGCCACCACGCCTGGCTCATTTTTGTTTTTTTAGTAGAGGTGGGTTTTCACTATGTTGGCCAGGCTAGTCTCAAACTCCTGACCTCAAGTGATCTGCCCGCCTCAGCCTCCCAAAGTGCTGGGATTACAGGTGTGAGCCACTACACCTGGTGTATTAATCTTTTTTAAAAAAATAAATTTTATTGTGTATAGTTGAAGTTTACCACATGATGTTTGGGGAGTCATACAGACAGTAAAATGGTTAATATAGTAAAGCAAATTGACATATCTGTTGTCTCACATAGTTTTTTGATGACAAGAGCAGGTAAAATCTACTTATTTAATAGAAATTTCTAATACAATTTTTTAGCTGTAGTCATTGTACATTAGATCTCTAGACTTGCTCATCATACATTCCACTACTTTGTATCCTTTGACCTACATTTCCCCATTTTCTCTCTACTCCCCCCGCCCAGTAACCACTGGTTCATTCTCTCTCTCTGGACATTTGACCTTTCTTAAAAATTAGGTTCCATATATAGGTGAGATCATTCAGTATTTTTCTTTCTGTGTCTGGCTTATTTTACTTAACATGATGTCCTCCAGGCCCATCCATGTTGTGGCAAATGTCAGGATGTCCCTTGTTGAGGATAAACACTAATAATCCATTGTATATGTGTATGTATATACATTTTCTTTATCCGTTCATCCTTCACTGGACATATGGACACTTAGGATGCTTCCCTATCTTGGCTATCGTGAGTAATGCCACAATTAACATGGGAGTGCAGATATCTCTCCAAGGTGGTGATTTTATCTCCCTTGGGTATATACCCAGAAGAGGGATTGGTGAATCTTTTTTTTTTTTTTTTTTTTGAGACGGAGTCTCGCTCTGTCGCCCAGGCTGGAGTGCAGTGGCCGGATCTCAGCTCACTGCAAGCTCCGCCTCCCGGGTTTACGCCATTCTCCTGCCTCAGCCTCCCAAGTAGCTGGGACTACAGGCGCCCGCCACCTCGCCTGGCTAGCTTTTTTTGTATTTTTTAGTAGAGACGGGGTTTCACCGTATTAGCCAGGATGGTCTCAATCTCCTGACCTCGTGATCCGCCCGTCTGGGCCTCCCAAAGTGCTGGGATTACAGGCTTGAGCCACCGCGCCCGGTCTGGATTGGTGGAATCTTAAATGGTAGTTCTGTTTTTTATTTCTTTAGGAACCTCCATACTGTTTTCCCTAATGGCTGCGCCCACCTGCATTCCCACCAACAGTGTACTAGGATTCCTTTTTCTCCATACCCTCACCAACACTTGTTAGCTCTTGTTTTTTGGATGATAGCAATCCTAACAGGTGTGAGGTGTGATCTCATAGTGGTTTTAGTATTTCCATAATAAGATTTTCTATAGACCAAGACTGCTGAAAAGCATTCATGTTTTCAGCCTCTATTTTTTAAATTTCTTTTTTGTCATTAAATCTTTAATCTGTAGAGAACTTATTTCAGTGTAAAGAATGAAGTAGAGAGCCGACATTATTTTTTTCAGATGGCCTATTGTTTTTGTAACTGGCATTTATTGAATAATTAATCTTTCCCCCTCTCATATGCAGTATCCCCATTTCACATCTATTAAATACCCATATGTACTTGCTTCTATTTCCATGCTCTCTAAACTGTACCATGAATCTAGGTCTCTATTCATACTGCAGCACCATCTTGTATTAGTACTCTAGAGTTATAATGTCTCACGGCTGTTCATGCTGTTTTCTTTATTGCTCTATTTTTATTCTTTTCATGTTTGTTTTTGTATGAATTCAGAATCATTGTATGAGTTTTTAAACTTATAGGATAATTTAGGGGAAATTTGTAACTTTATGATGTTGAATCTTCCTATTCAAATATAATATGTTTTCCCCTTATTCAACTCTTCTTTTTATTCCCAGTAGCATTTTTCAGTATTTATTAATCTTGTACAGTTTTCTTCAGTTTAGTTCTAGGTATTTAATCATTATGTTACTATTATAATTTAAATTCATTTTTTCATATTGGAAACTTTGGATTGTTGTATATTTTGTGTATTATTAATAGCCTCATTGTTATAACTCTAATTATAATAATGTATAGCATTTATTATATGCTGCAGGCATGTCCTAAGAGCTCTCTTGCTCTATTTACCTACTTTCGCCTTAATAGATAGTAGCCCCATAATAAATAAGTTTATTGTCCTCATTTTACGGCATTGGAAGTAAGCACAGAGAGTTTAAATAATTTGCCCAAGGTCACATAGCTGGTTACTAATGGAGCCAGCAATTGAACTAGCAGCAGGACTCCAGAGTCCATGCCCTTAACCACTACTGTGTAGTATTTGTGATTATTTGTATTAGTGTTCCAGAACTATATTAATAATGCCCACAATCAGGGATAACTTACCGCTTTCAAATGCTAGACATCCTGTTTTTTCTGTTATCTAATTTCATTGATTGGAATCTCCAGAATAATCTAAAGTAATCGTGGTTACAGTGAACATATTTCTCTTCATTGTGTATTTAATGGGAACTTCCTCAATTTAATGGGATTGTTTTTGTCATTTCTTCATTTTTTTATTTTCCCATGTAGTCTTCTAGGTTGAGATATATAGTTTATCATGTTATAAAATATATAATGTCAGAAGTATCAACTTAGTTCTATCTTACTAAGAATTTTGTAATCAAGAATGGATGTTTGATTTTAGCAAATGCCTTTCCAATGGCCATAGTCTAAGTTTTCTCTTTAGATCTATTCAAATGGATGATATTAATGGATTTCCATTATGAACAATCCTGAATTTCTACTATATACTATTCCTCTAATGTTTTTGAGATTATATTTGCTAGTGTTTATTATATTATTTTTTGCCTTTATATTCATATATGAAATCTGTTCATAGTTTACATTTTTATTATGTTTAATGATTATACTGTCTTCTAAGAAGAATTTACAAACTTTTCTCCATTTTCTGTAATCTAGAACTGTGGTGTCCAACATGGTAGTCACTAGCCATGTGTGGCTATTTACATTTAAATTAATTGTAATGAAATAAACTTTAAAATTCTGTTCCTTAGTTACTAGCCACATTTCATGTGGCCACCATATGGCAGTGCATGCATAGGACCTTTTTATCATTGCAGAAATTCTTATTGGTAACACTGCACTCAAGCATTTTAAATAGCACTGGAATTAGCTGATTCTTAAAGTATTGGTAGAAATTTTCTGTAAGTTACTGAGGTCTAAGTTCGTGAATGTTTTAGGAGACAACTCTTCTTTTTCTATTAATTCTGTCGCAAATTCTCTGCTTAAATTTTCTGTAGCTTCTGGGACAATTTTTGAAAACATTTTTATTGCTTTTATCTGAGTCTCAAAATGATACATGCTTATTTCAATAAATTTAACAATCATAGAAAAACCGTGAAAAAGACAAGTTATCCACTACCCCACAAAATTGTTAACATGTGAGTATATTACCTTTCAGGTATTTTTAATTCTCTCTATATATAGTGAGTGCATTTTCATTACGTGTATATCTAGATATGCAGGAGACACAAACATATCCATATATGTTTTATGTTCTGCCTTTTATTGAATAGTGAGTATATCCCTCTATCATTAAATAATTTTTAAAAAACATGATTTTTATGGCTACATAGTAATGAAGTTCCACTGCTTACACAAAATGGGAAACTTAATTTCTTTATTCATTGCTTTTCCAAACTAAATGGAATATACCTTTCTATTATGGTCACAGTGAGGATTAAATGGATTAATATGTATTACTTTTAAAGCCACTGAGCCTGGCACTAATCATTCAATCAGCACTCAATGAATGGTATCCTTTATTACTATCATATAGATTCTTTGATGACTGCTTACAAATTCAATTTTGCCACTTTCATTAAATATTCTGGAATTTAAATGGATGGAATCCCAAACACAAGGCAATGAAAATGAGATGTAGAACTAACATGCTTCAGTTGGTTCATATAGGGTTATATATGAGAAACTTATATATATGTGTGTGTATGTGTTATATACATAAAACATATATATCATATATGTCATTTTCATTATTTGTGTGTGTGTATATATGTCCTATATATGCGCATATGCACTGCCATATGGTGGCCACATGAAATGTGGCTAGTAACTGAGGAACAGAATTTTAAATTTTATTTTGTTACAATTAACTTAAATTTAAATAGCCACACATGGCTAGTGACTACTATGTTGGAAACCACAGCTGTAGAATGAAGAAAATGGAGAAAAGTTTGCAAACTCTTCTTAGAAAACAGTATAATCATTATCTAAACACAATAAAAATGTAAACTATATGTGTTCTTCATATGTATTCATATATATGCGCGCGCGCATGTGTGTGTGTGTGTAGAGAGAGAGAGAGAGAGAGAGATGTTAATCAGACAATGATATTAGAAATGGCATCCCTGTATTTTTGGTCCTGTAGATAGTTTGAGTAATTATTAGGCAGTAAAGATATGGGTGAAATATTAAGCTTGAATTAGTTGAGTAATGACTTCAATCATTATGTTACTGTGTGCAGGTAGATCTAGCTTGCATGTGTATCCAGACACATGCATACTGTGAGGTATATGAAAAACAATTGAAAGGTAATGGTATGAAAGTGGTTCATGGGGTTTAAATTTTTATTATCCTCCCATTTTATTAACGTTCCTTGAATTGTAGGATGCTACCATAGGGTCACTCAGTGAATTGTGATCATGTTAAAAGTTAACGCTCCTTCCTGATCAAATGGACACTATACTTTAGTCCTTTGATGGGTGGGATAACATTTAATTTCCCTTAGAAAAATATTTCTCCTTTAATGGTCAGTATTCCACTCCATTCAACAGAAAGTTATAGCTGTGCAGGCCATAGCTATAATAAGCATCAGGTTAACTTAAACCATTTATTTTTATTAAAGCATTATTGGCCTTCAGAAGGAGTGACTTTCAGGTTAGATGAAGGCTCACAGCCTGAAATGGAACATCAAAGGCGTTTATTTTACATTGTCGAAGTATCCAACCATTCCGGTATATGAAAGAGAGACTGACCTTGAATTAGCCAGATGAGCACCTCAGTCTCTGCTTGGCTTTGTGCAGATCACAATTAAAAGAAAGCCACCAGCATCTTACATAATCATGGCCAGTTTCATGTCACATCTACCTGGAGAAGATCATTTCAATGCAGTTTCCCATGAAGTAATATTTGCTAAAGTTCTTCACAGTAGAAGCCTCCCAGCAAGGTCTTTTAGATGGTAACATGGAGAATAAGGGCTACAACTAAAAGTGGAGAGGAAGATTTGGCTGGTGTACCATGTTTCTTAAAGATTTAACCAAGTTAAATCTGGTATAGGGCAATAGTTAAAGATACCAACTTTGCAGTCAGATGGGTCTCAATTCAAATCTTTGCTCTAATAATTCCTAGTGGTGTGACTTTGCACAAGTTACTTCACCTGTCTATGCCCAGGCTTCCCCACATGTAAGGCCAGCCCCATAGACTTGATGTGGGGATTGAATGAGAAAATATTCATGACATATTATTAGAGGGTTGGTAAATGGGTCACGTTTATTGGATAAAGCATGCTTGGAAAATATATTCCCCACCTTACCCTCACTACCATACAAATAGTAAATAGCTCAATTCTTACATACCTCACATATAGTTTAGTCTACATATGACTTTTTAGCTCTATTGACACAATTTGAAACCAAATGGAATCTTCCATCTTTACCCCAGAGTCAGGGAAAAGCTCTCTGAACCCTATTCTTTGGGGTTTTTATTGAGGTTTCATCATGTAGGCATGACTGATTAAATTATTGGCCATTGGTGATCAACTCAGCCTTCAGCCCCTCTTCCCTCCTAAGGGCAGGGTTAGGAGAGAGGGAATCTGAAAATTCCAACCCTCTAATCACAAGATTGGTTCCCCAAGCATCCAGACCTTTTTCTTAGGAACGTTCCAAAGTTACCTCATTAACATAAACTCAGGTGTGGTTGAAAAGGATTTCTTATGAATTACAAAAACTGCCCTTTCACCCTTATCACTCTCATCACTTAGGAAATTACAAGGATTTTAGGAGTTCTAGCTGGGAGCTGGGATGAAGATCAAAATATAGATAGTCCTTATTATATATCACAGTATCACACAGCCGAATTATTAATAGCTCCCCAATTTACTCTCAGAATTGTTCCAGTTTGGATGATAAGTTCTATGGTTACCATATGTGTGAGAGAAAGAAAGGAATCAAGAAAAGAATCAAGGACACATTTAGGTCAAGTCTCATGGTGTTTACTGGAACAGGAAAGATGGAAAAAGTAGAGATCCAAAGGGCTAGAGTATCAAGAATTTGGATTTGACAATGCTAAATTTAGAAGCCTTTTGGATATTGAAGCAGAGATGCCAGGTAGGTATTTTGATGTGTAAGTCTGGAGCTCAGGAAAGAAGACAGGGCTGGGGGTACTAATGTGGGGGTCATCAGAATACAGATGACATTTAAATTGTCAGGACAGGAGGAGCTCACTTGGGGAGAGGGTATTGCAGAAGAGCTCTGGAGCCTGAGCCTGAGATACTCTAATACAGCCTCACCTCTACCCCAGCCTGTCTCCTACAATCATCATTTTATGTTAGTTTCCTTTCTTCCCAATTCTTACCACTGTCTGAAATTTTTCTCTCCTTGCGTTACACCTTGCCTTCGCAGTGCACAATGACACTCTGAGGGAAGTGAAACAAGGAGGCTGATTTGCAGAGACCAAGGACAGCCTCACACGCCATGTGGAGCCATTGCTTCCCTGGTCAAGGTTAACTGTTCCACAGCCATCCTCTTCACTCGCGATGCTTGTTTCTCCTGGTAGCCCCATCATCTTTTCTTGAGACCATTTTCCTTTGGAGACCTTGGTCTGTCAGACGGCCTATATGTGCCTGAGTCCAGTGACTGATTATTTCAAGCTCTCTCTGCACAGAGCTCAGGGAGGTGAATGGACTCCTCATTCCCATTCAAACACTGTGACACTTAAGAGCATGTGGATTAGGATGCAGCTCTACTCAGAGCACACACAGCACATTTAGGGAGCTAATTTCCTGATGTCATATTCCAGCCCAGTGGAATCTTATCTCTAACCAAGCCCACAATACTCTTTAACATAATCCGACATAAACGTCACACCCCCAGGCAGCTAGATGGGGGTCAAGGTTGGGGTTTTAGGAGCTGGGACCACATAAAAGTTATATCTAACAATGGTTTTGGTGCAAAGTAGAATCAGAGTCTTGGGCAGGCCAGGGTTATAAGGCAAGAGGACAACCCAGGGTATTAAGTGCATAGGACCATGTGGAGTTCGGTGCCAGATTTATCATAAAATGGGAACAGTGGTCGAGCAAGGCAGAACAAAGCAGGCCAGGTTGGGAGAGGAAGCTGAGGGAATGGTTCTCAGGTGAAGGAAACCTTTTATATCAGACTCTCTACCTGTTAAAAGAGCAGGTAGAAGCCCTGATGGCATGGAAAGAGAAGTTGCAAACCACAACCCACTTGTCAAAGAAGGAAAGGCCCAATAATGATTAGAAAAAAATATTTTACTGGCCATTTAACACATGTCATGATGACTTTTAAATACCATGACAGATCTCTCTCTCCTCACCAGCCCTGATCATGCCCCTGGATGAGTACTTTAAGAAAATAGCCCATCGATGCCACCAGTGTGTGGACTTCTACACCGTGTAGACTGGACACCTCTCAGGTCAGCCCTGAGAACCCATGTGTCAGAGGGTTGCAGAGAGGAAACCACAGTCATGGGAACTGGGAGGCAGAAGACACCTGGCTGTAATTTCACTCAAGTATTTGAGAATGCTGATTGCCTGATCCTAGAATTATAGTTTTTAGAAGTTAAAAGAACAGTCAATAGAATGAATTTGGGAGAGAGAAATGTAAAGTGATTTTCTTTTCAAGGGCATGCAGCCAGATTGATGATTGCAAGTCAAAGTGTTTTCCACCAGATGAAGCCACCTCAATGGCATTGAGGTGCAGAGACCTAACCCATGGGACAGGTTGCCAGTCTTTGCCTCAGTCAAGCTATAAAATGAGCAACTCCTGATCATTCAATACTGAGCGCCAGCCCTTTCTGGCTTTAGAAGCAAGGCTGTCATGTTAAGTCCTTCCTAATAAAGTTATCCCTCAGCATCCATGAGAAATTGGTCCAGGACCCCCCTCCTACCCATGGATACCAAAGTCCACAGTCCCTTATATGAAATGGCATAGTATTTGCATATAACACATCCTCCCATATACTTTAAATCATCTCTTATTTACTTATATTACCTAATTACTTCTAGTACCTAATGTAAACACTATGTAAATAGTGGTTATGCTGTGTTTTTTTATTTGTATTATTTTGTTGTATTGTTATCTTTTTTTGTTTTTTTCCCCCAAATGTGTTTAATCCATTATTGGTCGAATCTGCCATACAGAAAGTTGGCTGTGTCTAGTTTAAGACTCCTCACCTTAAGGGGCTTCCCAGAGAAGGCTAAGGATTCATCTCCATTCTGCCCATCTAATGACCTACGATCTTGTGACCTCTTCTTGACCTTTGAGTTGGGAGGCCAGATTCATGACAGACTCCTGATCCTGAATACCAGTGTACACTATGGACAGTTCTCCTCTCCCCGCCAGAAGGCCAAGGATCCCCTCATTCCCTAGAGGTGCCACTTCTGCTGCCATTCACTGATTCTTACCCTACTTATGAAAACCCTGCAGGATGGCAAGGCAGACAGCACGCGGTGTTCCTGCCATGGCCATGGTGGGTATCCCTGTCTTCTGTGATGTTGGAATATTATCTCACTATCTGCTAGGACATCTCATCTCAGACACAAGGACTGGATCTGTGACTTGAAAAACACACAACTCCTAATAAATGGTAGCTTATTCAAATATGGACAGATCAGATAAACTAAGTAGGGATCTTTTTTGGTTTTCATAAACAATATTGCCTTTGAGGCTAATCCAAGGAAACCAGATCTGTTTTGATTTGCTTTATTTTTATTTGAGGCCTGGTAATGACATTCAGCAAAGTTTTCCTGAAAGATTTCTCTCTTCCTGAGAATAATTTTTCCTATTATTTACATGTACATGGCCCGTGTGCCTTTGACTTCTTTTGCACGCCTTGCATATTGATACTTAAACTGTGTTGGAATAAAAGAAGTAATGAAATTTAAAATAAACATGAACTTCACAAAGAAAAACAGAAAGGAAAGGAGTTTGCCAAGTCTCAGCCACCAAGGGAGAGTCCAGGCAGAGATGCTTCTGTCTCCTAAAGAGTGAGGACTAAAATTGTCCCTGAAACTGCTCTAGAAGAAAGTAGAAAGCCCTCAGGGAAACAGAAAGGCAAAAGCGTGTGTCGTATCCATGCAGTCTTCAGTGAGGTAATTAGCCCTTGATTTGCTTTTTTTGGATTATTCAGGTCTCAAAGCATGTTGCCTCCCTATTCTTTTGTGCATGGATGAAAATCATGAGCTGGTAAAGCTAGAGATGACATTACTTTACATATCTTATGTTATTAGTAAGGGGACGGAAGGCCACAAGTGTTTAAGTGACTTGGCCAAAGTCACACAGTTAACTAGTGACAAAAATAGGTTAAAGAGCTGGGTCTTCTAACTTTGAAACCATTATTTTCTGCTCTATAACACCTCCAACAACAACAGCAACCACAACAAACCCTGATGTTTCTACCTCACATTGTGTGTTCACAAACAGATTTATGGCATCACTCTGTGAGGTCATCACAGCTATCGAAATAGTCAAATTATTTTATCTATTTTTCTAGATTTGTGGAGCGGTGATCCACACCATGGAAATTTATTGGACTGGCTGTGCTATGACTTCTGTCATATCAGCCAGTCCTGGAAGGATCATTATTATGTATTAGAGTGCATGAGGAAAATGTTTGCGTCACTCATGACCATGTAGGTTTTACACAACTGGGACCAACTCTGTTTACTTTGGCAGTGGCCTCCCTTCACCTAGAACTTAAGAACACTTAGTTATCATCCACTTGGTGATGATGACAATGAACATGATCATAAAATACAGCTGTTGGAAAAAATAAAATATGCTACAGAATTATCCAATCAAATGAGATAGGAAGAAAATAAACTCAGTTTTGATGCTATGTTTTGGAATCCTTATGTTCCAAATTTGTATTATCACTTTCACTGCATTTCTATTTATAACACAGAACAGAGGAAGAGGAAAGTTTCTTATTTTTCTCAGTTTCTTAAATATTTAGATTACTAATTTATGTGTCTCGGGTTGAACTGGAGTCTGCTGTTTACCATTCTTGTTAGAATTTATGTAGGACTTTATTCTTTTAATACATGGCTCTGTATTTATTTTGCATAACAGTTTATCTTCACTACTGTCAAGAAACCAGTAACCTTGGTAAATATATTCACGCCTGTTTAGATCAAATAGATGGAGAAACCTAATTATTACAATGGCCTAACACCTAACAAGCTTTAGTAAGAAGCATGATTTTGGCCAGGCACCAGTGGCTCACGCCAGTAATCCCAGCACTTTGGAAGGCCGAGGCAGGCAGATCACCTGAGGTCAGGGGTTCAAGACCAACATGGTGAAACGCTGTCTCTACAGAAAATACAAAAATTACCTGGGTGCAGTGGCACACACCTGTAGTCCCAACCACTCAGGAGACTGAGGCACGAGAATCACTTGAACTCGGGAAGCAGAGGCTGCAGTGAGCCGAGATTCACGCCATTGCACTCCAGGCTGGGTGACAGAACACAACTGTGTCTCAAAAGTAATAATAATATTAATAATAATAAGTATGATTTGGGTCTGGTTAGATTAGAAAGAATTCATAGGAGCACCCTAGAGAAGAGAGTGGAATCCCTACCTGAAACAAAAGGCTGACTCAAACCTGAGATGGTTCCTCAATCCACCTGAAGTGGTCCCTGAGTCTTCCATTAGCAGCACTTTACTCTGCATTTCTGAGAATGGCAAAGGGAAGAGTCTGTTTTGTAAAAGACTTCTGGTTGCAATTAGATTCTCTATTCAGGCTAGGTACAAGATTCAGTTTGAGCAGGGCCTGTAGTTTTCCTTCCCTCTTCAAACTGGGTGCAATCAAAAACCCAAAAACAGAAGAGATCAATTACAAAAGCAACAGTAGCCTTATTTGGGCCATTTCATTAAATGTTTATGTTTTTACTTATCTCTTTAATTCGCATTTTGGAAATCCAGTAAAACTCATTTGAAAATTATTGAAAGTGAGATTTTTTTTAATATTGAAAACTTTTTTTAAAATGTTGAAAGTGGTACATTTTTCTTTGTATAATTTTTTTAATGGGGTCTTCTCTGTAGGTGTGTAATTTTCATGCCACCTACAAAGAAATAAGTATGCATATACTGATAGTACTTGTTTACATGCATATGGAAATTGCATTTTTTCAAAACTTTGTGGTGCTTTTTCCCTAATTTTGTTAATCCAGAACTCTTACAGAAAAAAAAATATATTTTATTACATGATCCCATATCATCATATACATCTCAGAAGCTGATTTTACTTCCTCAGGTATCTGGACCATCTGTTCTGCCCTTGCCAGGGAAGACTTTCATATCCTTTATCTGCCACTGCCAAAATGCTATGTTTTTCCTCCTCAACAGAGGAGAAAATATGTGTATTGTTTGTCAATAACATACAGAATGAGGCTTGACTCAAGGAATGTCACTGGAAAGGGAATGGAAGAGAATACCATTATACCCTTTTTTAGAATGATTAAGGAAAATATGTCTTCCTACCTTTGTGAATCATTTGATTTCTGAGAGCTTCTAGGAGGAAGGCCTCATAGACTTGTAGTTGAAGATGACTTTATTACAGTCATGCACTGCATGACTACACTTTGGTCAAAAATAGACCACATATACGACGGTAGTTCAGTAAGATTATAATATCTTGTTTTTACTGTATCTTTTCTATGTTTAGATATACAGATCCTTACCATTGTGTTACAGCTGCCTACAGTATTCAGTCGTGCTGTACAGGTTTGTAGCCTGGGAGCAATAGGCTAGACCATAGAGCCTATGTATATAGCCGGCAGTATCATCTAGGATTGTGTGAGTATCTTCCATGATTTCACACAGTGATGAAGTCACCTAACAATGGATTTCTCAAAATGTAGCCCTGTCATTAAGCCACACATGACTGTACTTTCTCTTTTACTCCCTTTCCCTCAATCTATTAATTCTGCTAATTTGGGAAACCCATCTCCTAAATGACTTAATCCTCTGCTGAACTTCTTTAACCTCTCTAGGGCCCAGTCATACAAATGCCAGTAATGGAATTCGTCTTTCTAATTCCCTAGCCATTAACTTTACTGTTAGCCAAAATCCCTGTTACCTTAACGTCAGCTTGCTTTACATTTCCTCAAAGGACATGCCATTTTAAAAACATAAAGGCAGCCTGCATTATTTTAAAAGGGCATGGAAAGGGTTTTTTCTCTAGAAGAGATTGAGGGAATGTTTTCAAAAGCCATCTATTTTTATTCAGATGTAGCCAACTGCTAAGTTAAATACACAGCCAAAGTTTAATGCAGTCTTTGAACTTCCCCTACATGCCCACATTTAAGAAGAGCATATTTCATTTGCTAAAACATTATTTTAAATGAAATTGAATTTTGAAAACATTATTTCTAGTTCACCTGCTTTTTAAAAATGTTGACTCCCTGGCCGGGCGCGGTGGCTCATGCCTGTAATCCCAGCACTTTGGAAGGCTGAGGCAGGCAGATCATGAGGTCAGGAGCTCAAGACCAGCCTGGTCAACATAGTGAAACCCATCGCTACTAAAAATACAAAAAAATCAGCCAGGCATGGTGGCGGGCACCTGTAATCCCAACTACTAGGGAGGCTGAGGCAAGGGGAATCGCTTGAACCTGGGAGGCAGAGGTTGCAGTGAGCCGAGATCGCACCACTGCACTCCAGCCCGGGTGACGGTATGAGACTCCATCTCAAAAAAAAAAAGTTCCCTTTGAGTATAATCTATGACCATTGTATGAAAATATATTTTTCTACTTAATTACTCTGTTTAGTCTTCAAAAACATTTTTTAAGTGATTGAATTAGGTGCAATATTATGTAATGCCAGTTAAACACAATTGCAAAAATATCTGAGTTCTTTACTGAAAAAGAAAAACAGTATTTGTTTCTTTGGGATTCAGATTCTTATTCTAAATATAATATTCTACAGGTCTGTGGCATTTACTTCCAATAACTAGTAGCCCTTTCTCAATACCTTTCAATCCTTGCCCCAGCGTCCTTCAATGGAGAGCAGCTGTCAGTTGATACTGGCTAGGTTTGCCAAGCTAGGACCACAGGTTTGCTTACCTTACAATGTGTATCATTTACAGTTTGTCCCTAAATATTCCCGTTAACTGGCTAAATTTCTCAGGTTGTTTTCTGAGCAAAAAAAAACACAACAAAACAAAAAACCAAAAACCACTATTGGCTTAAGATTTTATTAACTCATTATTTAGAGTTTTCACTAGATTATAAATTAAACTACAGTTGATAGGAGTGTGTCTCTCTGTGTGTGTGTGTGTGTGTGTGTATGCATACGCATGTGTTTTCATTACCATTTTTTTAAACCCAAAGCTATACTTGGCACAGAATAAGAGATCAAAAATATATGTTGAATGATTGACTGCCTATTATTGAAGGCAGCTTTATTCTATTTATATATGCTGGGGATGTAGGGGACAATGTGAAGCAAAAAATAAGCACAGGCCTGCCCTCAGGGAGCTTATCTGAGGACAATCTAACAGTAATTGATCATAAAAACACACTTCAAATTTCAAATGTGACAGTGCAGAGGTATAGTGCTGTCAGGGTCTAGATGAGAGGGATCCTGTTGGATACATCTAGGAAGGGCTCCCTGAATAAATGATTTGAGCTGAAGTCAAAGGATGAATACCTAAGAACCAGAAGAAGAGGAGAGGAAAGTTCCATCATGTTTAGTTCACCTCAGTTCAGTTCTTTTCCTCTCAGTCTCCTGTTTTTCCTTGGTATTTATCACTAAAGACTCTTTCTATTTTTGCCTGCTGCCTTAGTTTGCTAGCTACTCGTGGACTTCTGCATAAATCTCAATGATATAGGTCTCCTTTTAGGAAACAGCCAAAACTTACCCTTCTGATAAAAATGTCAGTATTATTTTAGACATGAAGGACAAACTATCAAAGAGAAAAATGAATTGACAAGGAAAACATCTTTTCTGCTAATTACTTTAACTGCTGTGTGTTTAGAGAAGTGCCACATGGTAAACACTTAGTGATTCTGATTGACTGGATGGTTGGTTGACTGATTAGCTGGCTAGCCAGATGTTGGATGGATGGCTGACTGGCTGGTCAGATGTTAGATGGTTGGCTGACTGGCTGATTGGTTGATCGGGTGGTTTTGTAAATGAAGGTGAGGGTGATAGATGAGCTTTGATTTTAAAGTCAAACTTAATTTTATTCAGATTCTGACTTACCTTTCACTAATTCTATGATATTGGACAATTTACTTAAGCTCTGTAAGCCTCAGTTAATTCTATTAAATAGTGTTTTTCTCATAGTTATTATAATACCAAAGGTGATAATGCATATATAGCTTTAATATGGCACCTAGGATATATTAACTGTTCACTAATACATGTTCACTATTTTAAAGAAAAGCAAGAAGCTTGAGTGCTTTTTCCAAAAGGAACAAAATTAGTGAAAGCAAATGATTAGTCTGTGTTTAAATGTTAACCCTCTTAATCTTAGTCCTTCTAATGTTTTACTACTACAGATACACATCTATTGCAGACCAGAGATAGATATACCTAAGAAGATAAAACATGTAGAAAACTCACATGCACATGAACAATTTTTTTTCTTGACTGATTAAAGTTTAATTTACTCACCACCCTATCCTTCTCCCAGTTTTCCTCATCACCCTCTGATTGCATTATTGCAGGGCTCATTAAGATGGTAATTTTCTCTGCCAAAAATGGGAAGAGAGTGATATATTATTTCTTGACATGGATCGTTGTGGTTACTCCGGTGTTTGCTTTATAATTATTTGCTAAACTGAACGTTATGTTTTATGTATTTTTCTATATGCACCCTCACACTTAAACATGCATAAAGGAGGTAAAATTGCCATGTGAGAACGTGATGGAATAGAACAGACCAAAGTTAAACCAATGTTATGCCTATATGAGCAGATTGGAAGGAATATCCAAGCAATGAATCCTGATTATCAAAAAGAGGAGATTAAATTTATTCCAGCTACTCCAGATTGACTATCTCTGTGTCACAAATTGAGTGGCTAGAGTGACAAATTACTAAACTCCTTTTTTCTTTTTTTTTTGGCTAGTATATGCACATATAACCTGCACTGTAGAACTATAGGGCAGGGTCTTTGTCACATGCCACTTGCTTAACACTAGGCATGAAGAACTTCTCTCTATGGCAAAACTCTTTTATAGACCTCAACTGGTAGAGCCCCCTTGCACAAATGCCACTACCCCATCTTTTCTAGTCATCATTGTTTGCATTCATGCCACATGTGCATGATTTCAGAGCTAACTGCCCTGGTGTATTAAACAACATCAGAAATGAAGTCAAGAATTACAGATCTTTATTATTAACAAGCATGTTTTGGTTTTTCAGCGCCGACTGGGGGATGCAGCAAAGAAAGCCATCAGCAAACTCCAGGTCAGGACTATCAAGAAGGGTGACAAGGTAACAGCCTCTTTTCTTTTTGGTGAGGAGCTATTCAAAAAAGCTTCTAACTTTTCTTACAGCCAGGGTGGAAGAGAGGAAAGGATGGCAAAGGGAAATATATGCTAACAGTTGTCCTATCAGTATATGTTATTATACTCTTCTTAATTAAACATAATTTAAAGTTTCTTATAAAATGCATATACTATGATAATAAAATAGTTGTATAGAAAATATGAGGGCTGGGCACGGTGGCTCAAGCCTGTAATCCCAGCACTTTGGGAGGCTGAGACGGGAGGATCACGAGGTCAGGAGATGGAGACCATCCTGGCTAACATGGTGAAACCCTGTCTCTACTAAAAACTACAAAAAAAAAACTAGCCGGGCGCGGTAGCGGGTGCCTGTAGTCCCAGCTACTCAGGAGACTGAGGCAGGAGAATGGCGTAAACCTGGGAGGCAGAGTTTGCAGTGAGCTGAGATCCGGCCACTGCACTCCAGCCTGGGCGACAGAGCGAGACTCCATCCCAAAAAAAAAAAAAAAAAACTGATAAGTGTATAAAAAAATAGATGAAGCCAGAATGAAATTAGTACACAAATGGATTATCTAAAATGTGTAATAGAAATGGGTCTCAAAATTAAGTTGGGGCTTTCTAGCAGCCAGTGCAAAGGAAACAATATTCAGTATTCAAGTAATATTTCATGAGTTTATTCCAGTGTCCCACAAGATAAAATCAAAATGGTTGTTCCTGATGTTATGACCTGAGAAAGTTTTTCATGAATCTTTGCAAGCAAGACAGCTTTCTGTGCTGAGCTATGTTCTCCACTCAAGTCTACAGTATAAATGCAGGAAGTATATTCAATCCCTCTGAAATCCAGTATTCAGAACCCCAAGGTTGACAGGTGGTGTGGCTCATGCCTATAATTCCAGCACTTTGGGAGGCCAAGGTAGGTAGATCACTTGAGGCCAGGAGTTCAAGACCAGCCTGGACAATGCAGCAAGACCCTGTCTCTATAAAAATTTTTAAAAAACCAAAACACAGAGCCCCGAATTCATTTCAATAGTCTCCTTCACTGTAGAATGGTATCATAAAGCCAGAAGCAATAGTATATCTTGAGGAGGAAAAACAAAGCAGGCCTGCCCAGGTGTACGGGCTTCTAAGGGTCTTCCTTATTCCCTAGGCCAAGTTAGAGCAATGGATTACAATACATGGGTTTGGAGCTCCTTGGGGCAATGTAAGGGATTTACAACTCCACATATAAGCAGGTATTGTCTCTATTCTGAATAATTGATTTATCTCACAAATTATGTGCTATTATTTTTCAAGTCTATAAAAACGCCACTGGGCTTATAAGATAAAATTTATTTAAAGGCATTACTAAATTTAAAGTATATTTTAGTCAGTATGTTATTTCCCCTCAATCAGAGAGTAATAAAAGGACAAGGACTATTACATAAGCACTATCTTATGAGGCATCAAAAGAGGTTTATATACTTGAAAAAAATTGGAACTACCATTTTGTGTTAATATTTATTTTATACACTAGATTCCAGAAGAATGGATAGATTAAATAGCATTCAGGTGATTCACCATAAGCATTATTTCTCATCCTGAAAATTTAGATATCTTGCCTCTAATTATAATTAATAGCATTTTTAGTAATGTACTTTAGAAAATGGTTTTCCTCACAAAAGCACTTGAAGCGGAACCTAGAAACAAAAAGTAGAGGTTGGAAGGAATGGAAACTAGTCCAAATGATGGTAAATTTGATTTAAAAACTGGCACCAGCACTACCGAAAGCTTTGCTCCAGGCAAGCTCTCCTTGGGTTTTGGCTTGGATATTTACACAAGAGATGAAGCTAAGAAAACAGGCTCATCTGTGCTTCCTCTGTTGCAGGAAACAGAGTCCGATTTTGACAACTGTGCAGTTTGTATTGAAGGGTACAAGCCCAATGACGTTGTCCGGATCCTGCCCTGCCGGTGAGTCACTAGGCTGCCTGCTTTTGATTGGGTTGTGTGTGTGGAGCATGCCTGCGTGGCCTCCCTGGCCCAGACCTGCCGGGCATAGTGCTGCCAGGTCAATCTGCCTCAGCATTTCCATGTTTCCATTGCAGACAACCCAGACATTCTTGTTTTTGTATAACCTTTGTCCTTGAAAACACTGTGTCATGAAATGTGTTTCTGATCCCCTATCCCCTTTGCATCAAAGGAAGTATACTGCTATGAACTAGAACTTCATGATACAGAAATTTATGATGTGGCCACCAAGTACAAGTTTTCTTGAACAACAGATCTTTGATATTCAGAATCAATTCTGGCTTTTACCAGTACTATTTTAATTAAAATAATAAAAAATTAATTAAAATCTGAAAAAATTTTTGTGAATTATCATGAACAGTGTGGTAATTAGAATATGGTCAGAAGTAAGTAGGAAGCCAAGGACAGATACCGTGCCCTTTCTTTTCTTTTTTTTTTTTTTAACTAACAGAAAGAGAACGTGACACTCAAATTCCCACAAAATTCTTGCATCTAGGGGAGGATGCCAGGCATGGATAGTTGGGGAAACTCCCCAGGTGATTCTCATATAACCCTATTCCCTCTCCCTAATTGAAATTCACGAGAAGTTGTCTGAATTTTTAAATTGTTAAAATTAAATAAATTTAAATACTTAAATCTTTTAAAAGTCACATAAAATCCATCCTCCTTCACTGATAACCTTTTTTAGTGTTTTTTTTTTCATCTGTGTAAATGTCCCAAAAATAAAAATGAAATTATGCCTTAGTGGGAGATTCTTCATTTAGAAAGACTGGCTTTCAATATTCTTAGATACTTTAGGCCAGGCACGGTGGCTCACACCTGTCATCCTAGTGCTTTGAGAGGCCAAGACAGGAGGATTGCTTGAGACCACGATTTCAAGAACAGCCTGGGCAATAAAGCAAGACTCTGTCTCTACAAAAAAAAAAGTAAAAATTAGCTGAACATGGTGGTGCTTGGGACATGGTGGCACTCGCCTATAATCCTGGCTACTCAGGAGGGTGAGGTGGGAGGATCCCTTAAGCCCAGGAGTTCAAGGTTATACCGAGCAATGATCATACCACTACACTCCAGTGATCACACCAGTGCACTGGGCGACAGCAAGACCTTGTCTCAAAAAAAAAAACAGTTCTTAGAGACTTTAAAAGTAAAGTAGGAAAACATATACCACAAAGATATAAGACAATTTACATATTCATAAAGCAATGCAAACTTAAGGACTGTTTACTAGAACTACAAAAGAAACAAAAATTACTTTAGAGGAATGGCTTAATAATCCCAAAATGACAAAGAATGGACCAAAAAAGAAGTGACAGGATACTAAAATTGATGCATAAACTCCCAAGGGAAACAGACCTTGGTTGAAATGTGCATAGGCAAATTGATCATTAGGAAAACAGGCGTTAGGGAAGTACATCCTGGTGGCCCCAGCCAAAGCCTTCAATTGTGATTCACTTTCCCTTAGTTTGTAGACACCTTTCTCTGAGACGAAATCATCAACAGAGATAACTGAAGATTTGGTAGTTTCCTTCATATGAGGATTTGCTATGTAAGTTCTTTCTAGTTATTACATACACTTAGTGTTTACTCAGTGATTTCCAGAAACACGGGCAGACAAATGCAGTATGTGAACTACAGAATGCCTCTTGGAGCAACATCTTGTATCTCTGCAGTATTTTATTAAAGGTTTTATAGAGCGTCTTAGGCCGGGCGCGGTGGCTCACACTTGTAATCCCAGCACTTTGGGAGGTCGAGGCAGGCGGATCACTAGGTCAGGAGATCAAGACCATCCTGGCAAACATGGTGAAACCCCGTCTGTACTAAAAAAAAAATACAAAAAATTAGCCAGGCGTGGTGGTGGGCACCTGTAGTCCCAGCTACTCAGGAGGCTGAGGCAGGAAAATGGCATGAACCCAGGGGGGCGGAGCTTGCAGTGCGCGGACATCATGCCACTGCACTCCAGCCTGGGTGACAAAGCAAGACTCTGTCTCAAAAAAATAAATTAATTAAAAATAATAATAATAAAGCCTCTTAGATATAAGCAAATAAAGTGCTTTCCTTTATCTTTTTCTTGAAGATTATTTAGAGCCCTATGTGATTACTACTAATAAAAAAAATTCAGAGCCGATTAAAGTTAAATATCTGCATTCTTCTGAAAAATCCAAAGATTTTACAAATGTAAATTAAGAAAATCTGTTTTAAAAATTATATACATAGTATTACTTTAGCTCTACAATTCATACAGTATAAAATAGTTTATTCACTTAAAGCTCTCTCATAAATAAACTTCATGTTACTACATATATATCTATAACTGCTAGAGATTGCATAATATCCAAGTCATAGATGTACCACAATTTAATTTTCCATATCCTTATTTGGGAACATTTTTGGCTGAGTTCAATTTTTATTTATGACAGATTGCGTTGTTTTAACAGTGTTTAGATTTTCATGATGTATTATTCCAGATCTCCTTTTATATTGTAATTTTTTGGAAATATTAACCAAAAAATAGCATTTTAATATTAACCACAGAAAATAAAACCTTAGGGATTTTAATATACATTAGCCCTTGCTCTTGGCTAGTTTAGTTTGGCTTCAGGCTCCTCCTTGTTTAAATGATTATTTGATTCTTATCTCATTCCTTGATTTTGTTTCATGTTCCTTACTGTCCATCTACTATTATTTCCATACTAGGAACCCTGCTTTAAATAACAAAATGCATTTGAGCATTTTCAAATATAGCTACAGTTAATTACTGTTTGATCTTATACTAGTCACACATATCTATTCTGAATAGCTCATACATTTTTTCCTTGTAGATTTTAAAATCAAGGTATTTTTATGCTTGTTGCTGTTTTCTGCCAGACAGTTTGCACTAATGGATATTATCAAACAAATGCATTGGCGTTTGTTTTTTGCTACATAATTTTCTCTGGGGTATTATTAAGCCTTTGCTCCTATGAACTTCATAGACTCTCCTTCCCATTATCTCCAGGCTGATTCATCCACAGACTTCTTTGCATCTCCTTGGCATAAAAACTGTTTCAAAAAATGTTCCAGTTTATCATCTCCCTTCACTCACTTTTTTCTGTGGTCTCATAACTCCTGACATTCTTGGTGCATCTCTTCACTGTTGTTTTCATTTAGGATATCTTTCCAAATTATACTCTTGTGCCACAACTTTTTCAAAATCATTTTATTGCTTGTCTCTTTCTGAGACCCATGAACAAATTATGATGAATTATTAATAAATGCCTTCCTCTCTTTATTTGTCATAGCGATTACTAAAGTCATGCACATACACACCTACCATTTCTTCCCCTTCATCCTTTCTTCATCCAGTCCCTCTCTAGCATGTGAAGGTGAGGCCCCTGGGAGTGAGCCTGGATGTGTACATCTACCGTAAGGGACAAACCCCCCTCAGCCCACAAAGCAGCTCAGCCTCAGACAAGCCTAACTTCTGTGGTTTAGATTTGATCCTATACACCA
Source organism: Mandrillus leucophaeus (assembly GCF_000951045.1). Classification (NCBI taxonomy): domain Eukaryota; kingdom Metazoa; phylum Chordata; class Mammalia; order Primates; family Cercopithecidae; genus Mandrillus; species Mandrillus leucophaeus. The sequence goes on along the minus strand of NW_012109964.1, from coordinate 379,860 downwards.
CTGGGACATTACTCGAGACACTTTGGTGTTGCTACCTCATACGTATGCCAAAATATGCATTATGCTATATTTTAGGGGTGGTTTTTGTATCTAAGGTTAGTATTTGTGATTATGATTTCTAGCCACAAAAGATGTTTCATTTTATTATCTTCTCTTGCACAGAGAGTAAGTTAGCCTCTCTGATTCTTCCATGGCTTTTATCTCATGGTGTCCCTACTGTTCTTCAGGGATTATTCATTTCAGCCTGTTGAGCTTCTCAATTTCAAACACAGTGTCTCAGAAAAAATATGAATTTCTTAGGCACGCCAGAAGTCCTTATTTGCCATTGTGTCAAACCAAAGCAACAGATACACTGTTTCCCTACATTCCTATGAAATTCTCTTCTATCTCTAATTTATCCCTATAGCATTATCACCAATTAGGGAAGATACTAGTTTCTACTACTGTTTTTTTCTTTGATTTTTGCAAACTCTCCTCCACAACAGATGAAAAATGTAAACCCTGTCTAGTAATACACTTTTAGTACCTAAATGCTTCATTTGGAACAAAAAACATTTTGTAGCAACTGTATGCCAGCAACAGTGGAAATCCCCAGCCATGAGAAGACAAATGGCATGATACATGCTCTAAAGGAAATAGGCTAGTGGGAGAGAAAGGAATTTAAATAAGCATTCATGATAGAGAATGGTATGTGTAACAATAATAACACAATGTATTAAAATTTTGGAGGAATTAATACCAGGCACAAGGAAGTTAAGAAAGATTCCACAGAAAAAAAAAAGCAATGTTTTCATATTTTCTAACAGTGGTTTATATTGTCCATTGCATCCTCATTCTAGAAAATTTGTAAAATGGGTAAATATTTAAATATCTGCCTAACTCCTTCATGCAGGTAACTACTGCTATCATTGTTATATATAATCTTCTTTTTGTTTCTTATGCTTATTTTGCAACTTTAAGATACTATTGTCAATATCATTTACTATTCTGTTCTTTTCACATACATTGTAAGAATGTGCTAGAAACGGTATTAGATTATTGGCGGTCTTTTTTAGATTATTTGTGGCTCATTTTGACTTTCCTTTGGCCTTTGATACTATTGACAGAAGCTGATTAAACCCTAAGGTGCATATACCGACCAAAGACCCTGGGATGTTGGTGCTTATATAAAACTCACTCTTCAAAGATCAGGGTCTTTTTCTGGCCCAATCAGAATTTTCTACTGAGATAAAACAGGGAGGTGTCCTGGCCCCCTTTAGCTTATTTTATAATATCCTTTGATGAGTTCTTTGCATGTCACCATCTCGCCGCACTACAGAAGACAGAGAAAAGCAGCTTCTCGTCTTTAAATAGTTAGTTTGATTATGTGGTGTGTAGGGGCAACATGTCCCGCTGGGTTATTATTGTCAGAGCTGGATTACAAACAAAATTCTCTAAAACTCATGTTATCATCTTTGGTAGATGCTTCCCAACTTTTAACTTGTTCATAAACACATTAGAAGTTTAGTATATATAGTCCAAAAATCCAAATGCAAAATGCTCCGTATCTGAAACTTTTGGAGCACCATGATGGTCAAGGGAAGTGCTCATTGGAGCGTTTTGAATTTAGGCTATTTGGATTTGGGATAATGCACACATTCCAGAATCTGAAAAAAAATCCAAAACACTTCTGGCCCCAAGCATCCCAGATAAAGGATGTTCAACCCATACTGCATATAGTTCCATTTTGTAAATAGTGTTTCTCAGAGGATACGCCAAGAAGCAGTGTTGTCAATCCCACCTGGACTTAAATGAGGTCTTATTTGGGAGCAGGGGGAGATGGTGGAATCAAATAAATACCTAACAACACCTATCCTAAAATAGTTCTTGTGGAAAAGCGTTGCACTGCTGCTGTTTAGCATCTGCATATTGAAGCAGATTCCAGCATTAGAGAGCAGCGCTGACTTCTCTGAGCAGCGCCTGAGGCGGGCTCCATCAGTGGCTCTGCAGGCCCAGGTTTTGCAGGCCTGTCTTTACAGCAGAAGTTAGTTTTGCCTGAGCAAGGTTACCTGTTAGATCAGATAATCCTGGAGCTGTGTGGGGGTTGTGTGTATGTGTGGTGTTTGTTTTTCAGGTTTTTTTATTTGTTTGTTTGTTTTTTGGTAAAATGTATATAACGTAAAATTTACCTTTTTAATCATATTTAAATATACAATTCAGTGACATTAAGTACATTCGCCTTGCTGTGAAACCATCACCACTGTCCCTCTCTAGAATGTCTCATCCTCCAACATGAAACTCTGAATTCACCAAACAGCAATTCTTCATTCCCCTAGTCTGGAATTTTGTGCGCATTTTATTTTTAATTTGGGCTTTACTTTTGTTAACAGAAGAAAATGTCAATGAAGGAACTTAGATTTGATTCAAGAATGCAATTAAAGTTGGCTAACTAGAAATTGGTATTTACACACTCAAAACCCTGACAAAGTGATAATGTTATACATTTATATTATAGAAATTGGTATTTACACACTCAAAACCCTGACAAAGTGATAATGTTATACATTTATATTATTATAGAAATTAGTATTTATACACTGAAAACCCTGACAAAGTGATAATTTTATACATTTATACTATTGCTATTGTTACAATACTCAGATGATATTATTCTTGTCATTATCAATGGTACTGCTCTGGTTTCTGTGACCATCGCTAACATCATTCCCACCATTGCTTCTTCCCTGACTTTCCGCAGTAGGCTTCTCACCAGTCTCCCTCCTTCTACTCCTGCTTTTTAATTATGCATTCTGATAAGTCTATTTTTAATTGTCAAGGTAGATTAGCTGGCTTTAGGTACTTTTACAGCAAGTACAACTTCAGACTCATTAAGTATAACAGAAGGGTGACTAAAAAATTATTCTTCAAGAAGATTAATTGGAATGTAATTAGGTCCTTCTGTTTTTCTAAAATGTACTCCTGAAACAAGGTAAATTCACAAGAAAGCTAAAAACATGCACTATTTCATATTAACTCCCTACAGGAGATTTGGGTTGGCTGGTGCAGTTGCCATGGTTTTTATTGGTGATTAAGAAGCAATCTTAGCAAACTTGCCATTGTGTCTCATTTGGATTTTGCACTCTGACTTCTTCGTGGGGACTCACCAGGATAATTCATGTGTGGAATAACTATTTCTCTCAAGCAAGGGGAATGTTTTTATATTGTAGATATGCAACTGTGTTCTAGATTTTTTCTGTTTGTTGACAGAAATCTAAGAGGCAAATTTGTGGCCTACCTAATAGCCAAAAGGTGTTTTTTAGCCCCATCTCTTACTCTGTTTTATGTCTCTATTCTTATTATTTTTTTTCTTCATTTGCTTTTACAATGTATTTTTGGATACTTGCATCTTCCAGTCACTTTAAGTTTTTTTGAATCTGGTGTACCCCAAAACTGGGGCTTAGCTCAGGAGGGTTCTTGGCTTCACTCAGGAAAGAATTCAAGAGCAAACTGACAGTGGCAGAAAGCAAATTCTATTAGAGCCACAGTGTACAGCAAAATGGCTGCTCCATAGACAGAGCCAGGCTATGCCATAGGCAGAGTGGCCCAGAGTAGCACTCATGGATTGCCAGCTAGCTATATTTATACCCACTTTTAAACAGATGCTAAATAAGGGGTAGGTTATTCATGAACTTTCCGGAAAATGAGGAGGGAGTTCTCAGAACTAGATAAGGTCATTTCCAGATCATTGCCATGGCATCATTTATAGACTATCAACTAGAGGTTGCCCTTGTTGCCGTCTTGGTCCTAGCTGGTCTTGGCCAGTTCCTTGGCTACATCCTGGTTTGATCAAGAGGGTCTTGACCAAGGCTCAGAAAACAAGTCTTGCTGATCTCCTACTTCATTTTCTAGAATAAACATGTGTTTTCCATGTCTTCCAAAAGTTTGTCAGCATCATTTTTAATTAATATATAATATCCCATGTGCCATAATTGCCTATTTTTGGACACCTAAATAGTTACACACATACACATACACACACACTTCTTCTGCCATTATAAATAAGGCTGTGATAAGTAGCTCTGTGTCTAGACCTTAGTTCACATTTTAGATTAGTTCCTTGTTTCTAAGGTTATACATTTAAATTGCCAAATTATATTCCATAAAGTAGTATAAAAGGAGCTTTCCAGACAGAGCTAAGAACATTCCAAGCAAAGGTAACTGTGGTGACCTGGAATTGTTAGAGTGTGATGCTTGTGTTGGCCATGGGGCTGGAGAGGAGGCACCCCAGATCCTTCAGGGCCCAAATGTCTGGGCTCAGGGGCCTGGATTACAACCAAGTGCTGGAGGACCCACTGTGAGGGGTTTGGTTTGTGCTTTATACACAACACACTGGCAGCAGTATGCAGCATGGTTAAGAGGGATCTGACTGGAGTCAGAGGGACCAGTGAGGAGACTGTTGCAAAGTCCAGGTAGGAAATGCTAGAAGTCTGAATTGGAGTGCTGGCACTGTGACATAGAGAGGTAGACGTATTCAAGAGAGATTCAGGGGTAAACCAGATGACTCAACGTTTGGAATAATTGAAAATGGCTGCCTGTTTCTCTGGTAGGCAGCTGATGGATACATATATATTTGCTTGCATTTAAAATATGCTCATGTCCATTTGAATTCTAAACAGAAAAAATATATATATAGCAGCTTGCAAACTATCACTCAAAAACCATAACATGAAAAACAGATTTCAAGCACTGAAATGAATTTCATCACTCAAATACACACGCATGCACGTACACACACACACACACACACAAACACACAAACTCCACTTGAGGATCAGCCTTGGCTTATCTTTTTAAGCCTTTCTTCAGAGTTATCCAGTCCCAAAGCACTCTCACAACCCCGTCTCAGAAGCAAAGCTCCATTCTAAATAAATAACTGATTCCATTTGTAAACACTGTGTTACCCTTCCTCTTTCTCTTCTTTCCTTTTAGGAATAAGGTTAAATTTCTATATCAGTTCCAGAGCTCCCCTTTGTAATTTGGGACATAGAATACATTATACTGTTTACTTGTTAAAAAATTTGCAATGTAAGGCTATACTTTTCCAAAGAACAGAACATAACTAAAAGCATTAGTGTTGAAAGAGATGAAGTGGAAATGTATTAAACAGTTTCATACGAGACCAAAAATAAAAAAAACAGAATAAATGGTTCCTGATACAGAGCAGTAATGGTGAAAAGAGAAATAAAGTTTGTACATATAAATTGTGGCAATAGATACCCTAACTTACAAAGGGATTTCTAATGACATTTGAGTATCTGAGTCAGACAGAAGAACCTAAAAGGGATAGACCTTGAGACTTGGAAAAGGACTTTTTCGAGGGCTGTTGAAAAGTCAAAACCCAAATATGGTCTACTAGTTTTAATGAATTAGTTGTTATTTTGTACCATGTGTCAACAATTGACACAACATTCATAAATCATCCCTGTCCATCTAACCAGACAGACAGCTGCTTTTCTGTCTCAGTTAATGGGACTGATGTATATTTTTAACATGGACCTCATTATTAGTTGACTCTTCAAGTCTATTCTGTGAACTCCTGTTCCCAAGGACAGGGGCATTTTTCCCCTGCCAGAGAAGCAACACTGGGAGACATGTAGTGTAAAGCACATGAGAAATAGTAGGGAAATCCATTGGTAAGGCTTTCTAAACACACACAGACTCTAAGGCTCACAGTGACTTGCCTGCCTCCTTCAAATTGATTTAGTGAGGTTTACTGAGCTACTGTAGGTGACAGCACAGTGGCCACACCAAAAATGTCTTATGAACAGTGTCTTGAGTCTGACAGGCCTCAGAAGGTTGTCTGTTTGTTATGTCCTACAGAGCTTCCTTATCCTCATTGGACGGAAAGCCCCCTGGTAGTTCATAGCCTCCTTGCTTCTCCCTAAACTCAGATACAGGATTCACATGTTGGATCCTTCAAGATAACCGAGGCAAAATCAAAGTTGGGCTCTGATATTCATTTGTGAAATTCCCTCTTTGTGGGGCTGGGGCAGCCTCTCATTCAGTCTCCCTGCCAGGGATGACATGATCATAATAAATAGCATAACATGAGGAAGAATTATGTTTAAAAATAAAAGTGAACATCATTTTAATATTTGAAAACTTAGCATTACCATCGAGTTTTACTGAAATCACTGAAAAAAGGCACTAGCCCCTTAACATTTTTAAACCCAGGGATCAGTCTGATTTTAAGATGAGTCAAATGAATTGAATGTATAGACAGAAAATTCCAAGCTCTTTATGAGTAAAAAAAAAAAGAGTTTACAGAATGCTGTACTGTGATGAGGATTCCGATTATGAGTCCTATAACTCATGAAGTCAAAAACAAAAGTGTACTTTCTAGCCAGGCAGAAATGGCCTGTCCTGATTTTACCCTGCCGTGCCTGTTACATAGGCTTGATTAGGAACAGATTTTTTCTAAGTTCCTTTGTTTAAAACAGAGCAATGGATATTAGCTGATTTCCATAGGATTTGACTTACTCTTTTATGCCCATGTTATGAATTGGTCAATCTATTTATAGCTGTTTATAAATGCGTTTTTTAAAAATAACTTTCAAGGTTTCACTGTTAATTGTGCAAAATGTCAAAAACAGAGAAAAGTACAAAGAAGTAAACAAAAATAATCTGACCACCCAGAAATAATCATTATTAATATTGGCATAGTTAATTTTTATAATACACATATATTAATTTTTTTTTTTTTTTTCAGACAGAGTCTCACTCTGTCACCCAGGCTGGAGTACAGTGACCCGATCTCAGCTCACTGCAAGCTCCGTCTCCCGGGTTTACGCCATTCTCCTGCCTCAGCCTCTCGAGTAGCTGGGACTACAGGCGCCCGCCACCTCACCCGGCTAGTTTTTTGATTTTTCAGTAGAGACGGGGTTTCACCGTGTTAGCCAGGATGGTCTCGATCTCCTGACCTCATGATCCACCCGTCTCGGCCTCCCAAAGTGCTGGGATTACAGGCTTGAGCCACCACGCCCGGCCCATATATTAATATTTTTATGTTTTTAAACATTGTAGAGTCAAGCAATTAATACTGTTTTTCTTCTACTTTCTCATTCAACAATAAAAAGCATTTTTTAAAAACTTTAGAAATTATTTTAAATTTTTTGGCTGGGTGCAGTGGCTCACACCTGTAATCCCAGCACTTTGGGAGGCCAAGGCAGGCGGATCACTTAAGGTCAGGAGTTCAAGACAGGCCTGGCCAACATAATGAAACCCTGTCTCTACTAAAAATACAAAAATTAGATGGGCATTGTGCCAGGTGCCTGTAATCCCAACTACTCGGGAAGCTGAGGCAAGAGAATCACTTGAACCTGGGAGGTGAAGGTTGCAGTGAGCCAAGATCGCACCATTGCACTCCAGTCTGGACAACAAAGCAATACTCTGTCTCAAAAATAAATAAATAAATAATTTAAAAATTTTTAGTAGTTGCATAATAGTTCATTTTTAGTGTTTATTTAACTACCCTCCAACATTGTTCAGCATTTAAATTGCTTCCAGTTTTTCATCATTATAAAATCATGAGGTTAGTTGTTTATATATTTATTCTGTATTTATTCCTTCAGATACATTCCTAAAAGTGAACTTAACTAGATTGAAAGGAATTTTAAAGGGTCTTGAAAAATTTTATCCAATTGCTTTCGTGAAAGGTGGTAATGATTGACACCTCACTAGCAGTGTGTGAGGGTGTTTATGCTAGCAGTCTCTCAGAACCATGGAGTAGTAAATGTTTAAAGCATCTTTCTCATCTGACAGCCAAATATAACGGTAATTTTAATTCTCATGTCTTTGATTTCTTTGATATTTGACTATTGACTGACATAAGTTCTTTTTACATCATATCATATTTAATATAAATTGTCATTGATTGGAAGATGTTTCCTACTTTTAGATAGGTTAAAATGGGAATGGAGAATGATACAGCCTAGAATTGATAAAATATGATACTGTTTTTTAACATTTTGTTTTAGTGTTTTTGGTGAATCTTTTTTTATTAAGTATGTTTCTTTTTTATGATACTTTTTGATTAACAATTTAAAAGTTATGCTATAAAATTAATGAATTTGTGTTTTTATCTCTTCCTCCTTGGTTTTAATCCTTCCCTATCAAGAAATAAGATAACTGATTAATTAACTACTCTTTTCAAATTTATATGAAAATTTATGCTGGTGTATGGCATCTCACTCAAATAGTTTATGAAAACTATTTTTTAAACCCATTTTTCCAAGAACACAATTTTATATACTTGGCCAAATTAAAAGTTAGGCAGTGTAGGAGGAGTCTAAAATGGCACAACAACTCTGGAAATTTGTTTGGCAGTTTCCACTAAAGTTAAATACACCCTACCTTGTGACCTAGCAATTCTGTTCTTGGATATATACCTGAGAGAAATGAATGCATATATTAACAGAAAGACTGATACAAGAGTGGCCATAGCACATTTAGTCATAATAGCCAAAAAAATGAAAACAGTACAGATGTCTAACAATGGAACAATCTGCAAACAAATTGGGGTACACCCATACAATGGAATACTACTAAGCAATAAAAAAACCAAGCTATTGATGTACACCAAGGCACAGATACATCTGAAAACCATTATTTTGAATTTAAAAAGCTAGACAAAAAAGAATACATACTTTATGATTCCATTTGAAATTCAATAACAGGAAAAATTAATATATGGTGACAGACGTTAAAATGATGGTTACATGGCAAAGAGTGGGTGCTGACTGGTAAGGGGCAAAGGAGGACTTTCTGAGGTGATAGGATGGCATATATCTTCATCTGGGTAGTATGTATGTGAACATACACACACTTAAGAAATCATCAAGCTCACTTAAGGTTTATGCATTTTATGGTACATTATACCTTCATTTAAAGTAATGGAAAAAAACTTAAGTACCAAAGAAGCTATGTTTTAGAATTTAAAAAACAATAGTTCACTTTACTCATTAGTAAAAATTACACAGTATTTCTAAATTTGAAGATTGCTAAGTGTTTTCTTATCATTTTTCTTTGATTACTTCAGATTTTTATGTGTACAACATTACATGTGTAAAAGATATCACTTAATTAAGGGAATAAAGGAAGGGAACATGAAAGAGATGGCAGTGCTGTAAATGATGTTGTTTTTCAACACAGCAAATGCTGCCTTAGGACAGAAGTCTTGCACTGTAATAACCTCGTTAAATATGGCATTCTGACTTCAAATGTCCTGATCCCCAGTTATATTAATCAAGTAGACACACAGGATGAATGCCAACTAGCTTTGCTGCCCCAGCCAAACGATATAATTAGACCAGAGTCAAGTTCTAAGCACAGAGCCTCCCTCTGCCAGAAACCCAAGGAGCGAGACACACTATAAAATGAGGGTCCTGCAATTCTCCCAGCTTGCATTCCCAAAGTAAACATTTCTTCCATTGTAATTTAAAAAGAAATTGACATTAGTAACAAGAGGATCTGATATAGGTTTTTTTTTTTTTTTTAGGTTGTTGGTTTTTCTTTCATGCTATAAATCTAACACAATGAAGAGCTGTGTGGAATAAATGGTTATTATAACACTTTAACTTTGAAAAGCACTCTACTCTTCACAAAGCACTTTTGCATATAATGTCTAACTTTAGCTCAGACCAGCCTATAATATAGATAGGACAGGTATCAATTATTGCCCCTTTATTTTCCTGAAAGAAAACCTTAATTCAAAGAAGTTGGTCCCAGGACCCAAAGTAAAGCCAGATTTTCTGACTTCTGGGCCAGCGCTGTATCATTGGCTATGGAGTTGACACCATAGCCACACTTATCCCTGCTCAGGGAGGATGCCCTGCTGTACTTTCATACCTCCAGGGTTATAGTTTTGACTAAAAATCTGCTTCAGAAACCCCCTCTCACTCTAAGCAAAATGTCTAAGCACCTCAAGGAAACTAAATCAAATTTAGCCAAGTTTTAAGAATTTTACTTCCTCTATATGTTCTCTGGATATTACTTTCCAAACTTGTTACTGTGAGCCTGGAAAGAAAACAGCCTTTTCACAGAAGGACAGTGCTTATGCAGTGAGCAACAATTTACTTTATTGCATTTTTTTTCTTTTTTGCTCTATCAGATGGAACTGCTATATTTGCTTGCCAAAACAAAGTTATTATGTTTTTAACTACAGCCAGAATATGGTTACTACTGGTTCTATGTTCAACTCTTTTTTCCGTTTGTTTGTTTTCTTTTTTAAAAAATGATGTTTTTAGGCTGGACACAGTAGCTCACGCCTGTAATTCCAGCACTTTGGGAAGCCAACGTGGTGGGTCACCTGAGATCAGGAGTTCCAGACCAGACTGGCCAACATGGCAAAACCCTGTCTCTACAAAAATACAAAAATTAGCCAGGCATGGTGGTGTGTGCCTGTAGTCCTAGCTACTTGGAAGGCTAATGCAGGAGAAACACTTGAACCTGGGAGGCAGAGGTGGCAGTGAGCCAAGATCACGCCACTGCACTATCTAGCCTGGGTAATACAGTGAGACTCCATCGCCAAATAAATAAATAAACAAATTTTAAAAATAAATAAATAAAAATGTTTTTAAATAATTGGTCCAACCATTTCAGATCAAGCCCGTTAGCAGAATTATCCCCACAGTGTGGCACTAGGTGAGTGAGATTGAGTATATGGTAGGACAAGACTGGTGTCTGCTTACTTGACTTAATCAACACCACATAGCAAGTGGTGACTAGATCATCCCCATTAGAAGGTCTTCCTGTATAGGAGTCATAGACAGATGGAAAAGTACAGAAGGAAATAGCTTAATGATGCAAAGTTCACCATCACAAGGAACAGGGAAAGTATGACTCAGGTCCATGATTTTTTCTTCACCATTCATACCTCTTTCCTGTGCAGTCCATCTAGATTATTTCAGAATGTTGATTTAGAATCATATTTTCCAACTTCATTTTCTGTTCATCCACTTAACATAGCCTACATTTCAACCCATACATGTCATGATACAAGTTGAGTATCCTTTAACCCAAAACGCCTGGGACCAGAAGTGTTTCACATCTCAAATTGTGGAATATTTGCATTATACTTACCAGTAATCACCCCTCATCTGGAAATCCAAAATCCAGAATGCTGCAGTGAGCATTTCCTTTGAGCACCATTTTGGCACTCAAAATTTTCCAGATTTTAGAGCATTTCAGAGTTTGGATTTTCAGACGAGGGAAACTCAACTTGTGCTGCTTCTATGTGTTGATTCATGTAAATCCCTTCTTTTTGAATTTCTTTCCTCCAGTGTAAATGCTTCAAAGTTCTTCCCACACTTTAGGCTGTACAAAAGGCCTTACCGTATCCCATAGCCTTTTAATTTCTTCACAAACTTCTCCTTTCGCTGAATTCAGTAGCAGTTTTATTTGTATTTATGACCTGTCACTGTGCATGTTATACCAACATCATTTAAAATAGTTAATATTACTATTATCCCCTGAACACTTACTAACGAAGCACTTTACAAACAACCATTTAACCCTTACAACAGCCCCATAAGGTTTTTACTAGTCAGGATAGGCTAAGCTTTGATGCAGTAACAACAACAAACCCAACTCTCAGTGGCTTAACACAGCAAGGATTTCTCACTCATGCTTTGTGTCCACTGTGTGTCAGCAGAGGGTATCTACTCATGGCAGTCAGGCTGACAAAGCAGTTACTATCTCAAACATTGTTAATTGATAGGTCAGCAATTAAATGCCATGACCTGAAGTGAAATCTGTCATTTCTCTTTATAATTTATCTGCCAGAATGAGTCGCATGGCCATAACCACCACCAAGAGAGCTTGTCATCTCCCCATGTGCCGGAGAGATGGAGAGCTGATGTACTGGATGACAGTATTGGGTGCCTCAGATAGTTGCTCTTGTTATCCTCATTTTATCGGTGAAGAAACTAAGGCTCAGAGAGGCTAAGCTGGAGCAAAGAAATACACTGGGAAAGAATAAAGGTTTGAATACCTCCAACTACCCCCCTTACCTGTGACAGCTGGAGGATGGGGTGAGGAGTATAGAGTGGGTAAAAATACTGACTGTCAGTTGGAGTTTGAATCCTAGCTCTGCAGCTGACTAGCTCTTTGAATAATTTACTTTAATGAGCTTCAGGCTTCTCTTCCATAAGACGGAAATAATAATTTCTACTTCATAGGGCTTTTGTGATTTAATTATGTATGTAACATGCCTGGTACATAGTAGGGATACAATAACTGGTAGATACTGTCAGCATTCATTAATTACTGGCATTAATGTCAGTGTTCATTAATTAAAAATTCACTCTTTACTGACAGCTTCGCAAATAAGATTCAGAGCTTCTGCAGAAACATTTCAGGTATGCATAGAAGTACTAGGTCTCTTTTTAAAATAATTCATGTTGCCTGGAGTATGGGATTCTCAGGTACCTGAGTGCTTCACATTTTTTATTAACCACTTCACTAAGGAGAATGAGACAGCTTGCATTGTTGCCAAAGGAAAACCACAGGGTCCTAATCTCACTTGCAGGGTGTGAGGGTCCAACGGTGCCTATGAAAGTGAACGAGATGGAAAAGACAGGACAGGCTTTTCTCTCTCCTGCTGGGAAAAAAAAATGTCATTAAATTGGGGAGAGAATCACACATATAGGTGAAAGAACAGCAGAAAACAAGGATCAATAGATGTGGAAATTAGTTTAGCTTGGTTTGTCATTACTGCCAAAAAGTGTGAAAACTTATTATTCATCATCATCTCTGCATCATTATGCAGTTGTCTGCATCCTCTTTTGTCGGGTGTTTAAAGAACTCTTTTTAAAATGTTTGCTTCCCTTTGGTGAATGAGGAAAGAAACGAGTTTTGGCCAACTCTTTGTTGTATTTCCAATTTGTCGGGACTGTTAAGAGATGGATTATCTCGTCTTCCACATGTCCTTTCTCACTCAGCACTTGCTAAACCATGGGAAGGTTCACTGCTATCCTGCGAATCCTGCAAAAAAGATGCGATGGACTTTGCCTTGAAGATGTTTACTAACTGGTGCATTTCACTAAACTCCAGGTCCTTTCCCTATCCTTTTGTTTATTGATTTAGTCTGTTGACTTTTACTTTTCTTTCCACTTAGGAGGAAAAATACTGTTTTCCAATCCCAGTTATAAGGATACAGTTTTCATATTTGATGATCAATATGGTACCAAAAAGAAATGTATGTGAATTAATAATAACCTGACTGCCCTATGTGGCATTTCAGCAGCTTTTCTTTTTTGCCCTTAGTTCTCCCTCTGATTTTTTAAAAATTTGTAGTTATTTGCTTTCCATGTTAGGAAGGTTACACAAAAGAGTAGAAATCATAGTAATCACATAATAGCTTAAAAATAAGATGAAATGACAGTGCTATTAATAAGATTTGTGGTAGCTTACAGTTAAGGAGTACCAGGACTTACATTTTAAGCTTTATGGGTATTATTTATTCTCTCTCCTGCCCCCCACTTCTCTCTCCCCCCACACTCCAAACACACACACAGAGAGACTCATTCATTCATGAAGCCCATACCTGTAAGACAAAATTTCACTGATGAGGAGCTGAATCTTAGATAGCTAAGGTAGCCTGCCTAGAACAGACACAAAAAAAAAAAAAAAAAGAAAACCAGCAGATCCAGGAGTGCAGCCTTTCTATGGCCTTTCCATTGTCGTTAACAGTGAATCGCTAAATGACTGTGGTGCTGCCTTAAAGGGCAGGGCCTTGTCTTATTCATCTTTGTACCCAGCTCTCAGCACAGAATAGAATGGAACAAGGGGGTGACGTAACCAGTGCTATATTTTAGGAAGATAAATCTGGCAACAATGAGTAGGATGAAGAGAACAAGAAAAGACTGGCATCGTGGAGAGCAGTTTCGATGCCATTGAAGTGATACAGAGAAAAAGATGATGAGCCAATGCAGGAGGGAGCTGTGCTGAGAGAAGAAAAGTCGCCAGTATAACAGAGATTCAGGAAGAATGCATGAATGAGACTTGATCATGTGGAGGCAGGGAGGAGTGCTAGGTCCTTGGGTAAATAAATATCTGTTCATGCAGCAAATGTTTCTTGAGCATCAGCTGTGTGTTGGGAACTATTCTAGGTCCCGGAGATACAACAGCGAATTGAGCAAACCAGAATTTTATTCTCCTACAGCTTCTGTCCTAATTGGAGGGATATGTTGGTCAGGATTCTCCAGAGAAACAGAACCAGCAGGAGATACATGGAAATGGAGATATAGATACAGGTTGAGATTTCAAGGAATTGGCTTATGTGATTGTAAGATCTGGCAAGCCTGAAGTCTGCAGGACAGGCCTATAAGCCAGAAACTCTTGGCAGGAGCTGATTATAGTCTTGAGCACAATTTCTTCTCAGAGGAACCTCAGAGTTGGTTAGTTGGTGGGTTGTTTGGTTGGTGGGTTGGTTTTGAGGCAGAGTCTTGCCCTGTCACCCAGGCAGGAGTGCAGTGGCGTGATCTTGGCTCACTGCAACCTCCGCCTCCCAGGTTCGAGCAATTCTCCCACGTCAGCATCCCAAGTAGCTGTAATTACAGGCACACACCACCATGCCCAGCTAGTTTTTGCATTTTTGGTAGAAACAGGGTTTCACCATATTGGCCAGGCTGGTCTCAAACTCCTGAACCCGAGTGATTTGCCTGCCTTGGCCTCCCAAAGTGCTAGGATTACAGGCATGAGCCACTGCGCCCAGCCAAAACCTCAGCTGTGCTCTTAAGATAGTTCAGATGATTGCATGAGGCCCATCCAGATTATTGAGGATAATCCCCTTTATTTAAGGTCAACTGACTGTAGATATTAACCACATCTACAAAATGTCTTCATAGCAACATCTTGACTTGTGTCAATTGAATGACTGTACTACAGCCTCACCAAATTGACACATAAAAACTAAGCATCCAGGGGAGGTGTAAGAATGACCAGTGTATAGAAATAACTGAGGGTGTTTGAGAACAACGACCAGTGTCTGTGGATCAGAGACTCTGGGGAAGGCTTTTCCACTGTAGTAGATACTTCTCCACAGACAGGCCACTGAGACTTGGGGATGTTAATCATCTTATTTGAGTGCTAAAATGGCTAATGAATGGCCCTGCTGTCATTCTGACTTAGCCCATGTACAGAAAACAGCAGAGCCCTGCCTCCAGGGAATGATCAAAGGACCAGAGTGTTTGACTTTTTCCCAGGAGCAACACCAGTTGGTGAGCAAGTTCAGATTAGGAACTTGAGCATCAGCTGTGTGCCAGGAACTGGGGATGCCGGAGATGCAACAGTGAATCAAGCAAACAAGGATTTTGCTCTCATAGAGAGCAAATCCTCCACTCTAATTGGAGGATATATTGGTCAGGAGTCTCCAGAGAATTAGAACCAGCAGGAAATATGTAGGAATAGAAATAAAGATACAGAGCATAGATCCTGAACATAAGGAGGTCAAAATTGCTTTTTGGAAGTGCGAGGAAAGGAATGGCTTTATGCAGCTTGGATGCCAGACACCCGCTTCTCCTTGCTCCCCCGCCCTCCCTGGGCTCTTGAATGAGCCATTCACCCTTCTTCCACCTCGCCTTCCCCTCTATGTAAACCATGACCCACGTAGCCCTTCAGTTTCAGCTTTGTCATTTTGTTAGGGAGCCCTTCCCTGAACACCCCAACTAGGATGAATCTCCCAGTTATAAGCCCCTCCTCGCCAGACTCCCTTTTCTTCTAATGTAACACTTAACACTGTTGTCACTAAGTACTTTATTCTATATTATTTTATTAACGTCTGTCTCTTCTGCTGTGCCTCCTGAGGGAAGGAGCCAAATCACCGTTGTGCTGATTCTCTGTGTTAAGCACAGTTCTTAGTGTATACTACTTGTTGCATGAATGCACAGATAAAGGAGGGAATGGATGAGTGAATGAAATATACTGCTTCCAAGTAGTGTGTATTAGTCTGTTCTCACACTGCTCTAAAGAAATACCTGAGACTGGGTAATTTATAAAGAAAATAGAGTTAGGCCAGTCGCAGTGGCTCATGCCTGTAATTCCAGCACTTTGAGAGGCTGAAGTGGGCAGATCACTTGAGGTCAGGAGTTCAGGATCAGCCTGGCCAACATGGCAAAACCCCATCTCTACTGAAAATACAAAAACTAGCTAGGCGTGGTGGCAGGCACCTGTAATCCCGGCTGCTTGGGAGGCTGAGGTACAAGAATCACTTGAACCTGGGAGGTAGAGGTTGAAGTGAGCTGAGATCACACCACTGCACTCCAGCCTGACCGGCAGAGCAAAACTCCAAAAAAAAAAAAAGGTTTAATTGGCTCATGTTTCCATAGTCTATAGGAAGCATGATGCTGGCATCTGCTGGGCTTCTGGGGAGGCCTCAATCAGGCAGAAGGCAAAGAGGGAGCCAGCACTTCACAAGGCTGGAGCAGAAAGAAGCAGGGTGGGGAGGTGCCATACACTTTTAAACGACCAGATCTCTTGAGAAATCACTATCACAAGAACAGCACCAAGAGGGAAATCTGCCCCCGTGATCCAATCACCTCCCACCAGGCCCCACCTCCAATACTGGAGATTACAATTCGACATGGTATTTGGGCAGGGACACAGACCCAAACCATATCATGGTAAATCTGCAGGGCGTCTTAAACAATAATCTGGAAATATAATAACACATCCTTGTTGCTACAGTCCTTTCTTCTAATCCCCAATCTGACCATATCCTGTATGCAGCCAATCTCATCTTTGGCAATTGAGTTCTTCTAATTTCAGTTTAAAAGGTAGAACTTCCCTGAACTCTTTTCTAATTTGGAGGTACTTTTTAAGCATTTGAGCCCAACACAAAGCAAATGAGGTTTTCAGAACTGTTAGAACAAAAGGACGTGCAAGTGAGAGAACAGAGCAGAAATATTCAAGAACAGTGCTCCATGGCAGAGGGGTGACAGGCAGAGGGTACAGAAAGAGAGTCAGGCATGCATGGAATGTCCTAAGGAAGTCCTCATGCTTAAAACAGATAGTTCTTTCTCTTCTTACCCCAGGCAGGAAATTCTGACTACTTCTGCCTGTGGTCTGGAGTCTTGGGAGTTAGAAGAAAAGCTTCTGACTCAGGGAGTTCCTGACATCTCTGAGTGGACCCTTTCAAGCCAAGTTCAGAGAAAGTTCAGTTAGGAAGCCCTCCTATAGCCACCAAATGCCCCCTTCTGCCACAAAGACAAAAGCTAGTAACGACTGGCACATGGGAATGACCATGTAGTTGAGTGAATGAACTGCGCAGATATGACGGCTACCCACGTGAAACCCCAGAGCCTTTTACTCTGGCTTTTGATTTGACAGTCAGAAGCCAAAACAACTTAAAATGGCATTGGTGTTACTGAATGCTTCCAGGAGCTCTTTTGCCCTTTTGTGTTAGATCCCAAATATTAATGGAAATCAGCCTTTACGCTGCAGTTGTCTACTGACTGTGGGAAAACAAATTCTGCATATTTTTTTAAAGTAGCATCAGTCAAGTCATCCTACAAGGTGTGTACAAGTTTCCCCACTTGCATTTTTTTCATTAGAGCTTCTTCCTATTGAGAAAGAGAAAAATCTCTGTTTCTGCATTCTCTACATTTTCTGAAACTTGGAAGCCTCCATTGCAAATTATATAGGACAGTCTTGGGATCCAGACAGACTTTGACTATATCAACACAGGGTATAACAGGAAACACTTTGGTCCACAAGTTAGGGATGGATGTTTGAGTCTTGACTCTGCCACTGAGCAATTGCGTGGCCTTGGACGAGTCCCTGGGCCATGGTGGACTAGGTAGTCTCTGCAGTTATCGCCGCTCTAAGATGTATGGTTCTCATTGCAGGCATCTTTTCCACAAGTCCTGTGTTGACCCCTGGCTTCTAGATCATCGCACCTGTCCCATGTGCAAGATGAACATTCTTAAAGCCCTAGGGATCCCGGTAAGCACAGCACAGCCTACAGCATCATAATGTCTGTCTTTCTGCGTTGCCCCCAAAGCAGGGAGAAAACACTATACTTGGATGTTCTGTGTCCCCTGAGTCACACATAGCAGTCACATCATCTTACAAGGCTCCAGGAGAACTCCTATGTCTGAAAGCATTTCTCCCCTCACTTTTTCTCTGAGGACATCCCAACCTTTCACCATGTCCATTGTATTTGTCTGTGAGTCAAGGTATCACTTGTGCAGCTCACTGGCTTCTCTTCTGGGCTGCAGCACGGAGGGCAGGTGGGATGGGAGCAGACACACCCCGGACCAGTTGCACACTGAGCACCTCTTGCATCATCATCACCCCTGTTGGGCCATCAGGGAGATCTGTAAGCCATGCTTTTCCCCACAATCACCTGGGTTTCAGAGGGAGCGAGCACCTCCCAGCAATGCGAGGGGAGGACGGAGGCTGAGTCAGGCTCAGAGCCTCAGCTCAACTCAGATCTCTGTGGAGACTTTGAGTGAACAGGAAACCAGAGCCAGAGCTACTTAATGCGAGTATTTAGTTTTTAATTTAACTGGTTTCCCCAGTTAACTCCCCCAGAGACTAAACGTTTTCTAAAGTTTAGTCTCTCCCCTGTACAAAGAGAATCAGCCAGCTGGCTGGATGCTCCAGGGAGACTCTCCCAGGACTGTATCAGGTGAAGCCTGCAAACTGGTGGGTGGTGAGACACCAGCTGCTATATGTTCTCCCCTCTCAGCGATGAGGGCAGGAAGCAAGGCAGGCCACCAAATCCAAGGACTACACTGAGAGATGCGAGAAACCGTACGGTGCTGTGTAGAAGTCAGACAAACAAAATGCCGATACCAGCTCCCCCTCAGCGCCTCCACTTTGCTGCCACCTGCCTATCGTCACTCCTCACTGCTAATGGCAGAGAATAAAGAGAATGTTAATAGTCTCAAGATGTCACTGAAGAAGGATCAGATCCCATATCAAAGGTTTACTTTAATGCCAAAGGACTCATTATCTTAGGAATATCAGAGTAGCTCTGCTGGAGAGGGACACCTGAAGCATTATGAGGACATGCATTGGCTGAACTTTCTACCCTGTGCCAGCTGCCTCCATGCCTGCTGTATGACTTCCATGGTTGATACCCTGAACACAAATCAACTTGTATGACTGTACCTTTAAGCTAGATTTTAAAGATAATGCATTAAATTTTCAGACCAGTTATAAATGCATAATGCATTCATGATGAAAATCAATTACAGGGAATACGAAACATCAGTAAAAACCCAACAGCTCTGCCAGATACTGGTGACTTAGAAAGCTGAGCTCAGTTTTTGTACTCTTCACATTTCTGTCTGTAACTGAGTCTTTCAAGGGAGGGGGAAATGTGTATATGTGTGTCTATGGTCTCCAAAATCTTTAGAATCCTCACAGTTCTCACAATGAAACAGAGACAGTTGCCTCCTTTGATGTGTTCCTATTGTTCAGGGTATTTTTAGAAATATTAAGTGCCAGTCCCACTGCTGTCTGGTAAGGAGAATGGAACCTAATAAGCATCCATCGTTCAATTTTGTACTGAAGAGTATTTGACTCCAGACTTTTTCAGTGGTGGTATAACTTCTGCAGAAGCTACTTGTAAATAAGTTGCAAATATCGCTGTTAATTATTTTTAGAAGAATTATTGGATGGCCTTTTCTCTTATTTCCAAGATTAATAACATTTTAACTTTTTGCATTTGGGCATTCTGGCCATGGTTTGATGCCTACCAAGTTTGGATAGGATTTTACTTAGCACAATGAACTGTCAGAAAAATAAACATCAATAGCATCTTTTGGATTTGGTAAAGATTTTTAAAGTCCAGCTGAACAATTATACACATCCAAGCCTGCCCCCACAAAACAGAACATCCTCCCTGAAGAATAAGGCACTTTTGTGCTACTTCTCACAAAGCACGAAGGCATCCATGGATACCTTCTGTGCCTCCCAACCTTTTTCTGTTTTTCTCCTAGGGAATGACAAAGTCAGGATCTAGGAGGAATTTTGGATTTTGTTCCCCTTCATCCTTCTACCATTGGGTAGCACTATGTCTTATTTATATCAACAAGATGACTTCCATTTCACTGGACAAGCTCACAGTCTTCTCAATTAGAAAAGACTTCCTATATCAAACTGAAACCCTTTTTATGCAGCTTAAACAAACTGTCTATAATTTTCCTATGTTCCATGTGTTCCATTTCTTCTTCTTCACAGAAAATTGAAAAGAGCTTGTCACTCTCTGATAACTGATGTCTGTTGATGCTTCATCTCTGCATTCCTTACATATGCTAAGTGTTCAATAAATGTCTGTGGAGTTACAGCCCTTCAGAGCCTTGAAGGCTGCCAGTTACACAATCGTATTTATGAATTTCATCCTGATTCTCCTTTGAATAGTGTCAACTCACAAACAACTTGGTTGTAATCCTGATCTAGCATATTCAAATACAGGTGGCATATTATTTTTGGTTTTTGTTTTTGTTTTTGTTGTTTTAACAGAGTGTCCTTGTATCTACCCATGGTATAAGACAAATAAATTGAAAGTCAGAAACTGAGGATGTTATTTTGTAAGTGATTTCTCTACAATGAAAATGAGAGCACAGTTCACTGATCACGCAATTCCTATAACAATAGGTATCATTTTCTATTATATTTTGCCAAGGGAAATATAATACTGAATGCAAAGAGTGGGGAGTCCTTTATTATCAGAAGCATTTTGATCTACATTACGGTGCTTCTCCCTCCATTCTATCCAGTCAGGTCTAGGTCTGTCTTGGTAGAATGACAGAATACAGTTTCAGCGAATCCTCCTCTAAGGTACCATATAACCTGGGATTTTCATATGCCAGCAACCACCTTCTATCACTATTATCCTGGTAGGAATAGGCTGATGATTTTTATTGAATGCAAAATCCTGTATAACTGGTGTATTCACAAGATTCTATTTAGCAGTTGCTTTATTAGAGGGGTTTCCCATGCTAACTTGAATTTAAATACCTGTGCAGTTTTCACTTGCAGATAGCATTTGACATCTTGTTTTAAATTTTATGATTGTGACTTCTCTTAAAGGTATGTAGATTTGGTTTCTTTTTAAAGTATTATTCCATTTGATGAACCATGTAGAGTGGATATAATCTGTGAGGTTCTGTAAAGTTGGTCTATTAAATATTATATCTAAGCCCAATTATTTGTGCTTGCTACCATTGACAGTTTCACTGTGCTACTTAGCTCTTTTGCCCTCTACCCACTCTGTTAAAGATAGCACGATTCCTAGTATCCCACAAAATGAAGAACAAAAAAAAAAAAACTGCATCAAAATTAAGAAAATATACAAAGAACAATACCATACCAACAGCTAGATCAACATTTTGAAAAATATGTCCATTATTATTGCATATGATTGCATTTAAGTATTTATGGCCAAAAAACAACCTGTACAGTACCCTCTCTGTGAAATATTTTCCTCCTGAAAACCACCCCCCCATAGCTGGTTTTGTTTAATAAACACCTGTGTACAGCATATCTTTGAATAGAACTTTACAGTTTTTCAAGTATTTTCTCAAATCCTCCCTTAATTGATTTAGGGCAGATATTAACATGCCCAAGTTTCCAGGGCAGAAATCTGAGATTCAGATCAAATTTCCAAGTCAACATTTACTGAGCAGGACCTAGTCATTGTCAGTGGCACTATGTAGGGGCTTGGAGTCCAAAGTCAGTAGAGTGTGGTTGCTTCACTTTACAATGTCTGGGGACTAGCAGAGTGAGATCAGCACATTAACTAATAGCCATACAGCATGGGAGAAGTACCTTATAAAGTGCTTCCAGGATCAGAGATGCGTTCCTGGGAGGGAACATGCCTTAGAAAAGGGGACAGTGGACCTGAGAATTAAAGGGTGATTAGGAATTCACCAGGACCCAACTTGAGACCTTGGGATAGGAAAAAGAGGGTGATTGGATCAAATGTCATCCTGAGCACAGGGACAATATAAGCTACAGTGTTGAGAGGAGGGAATGTATGGTATGCTCCATGTCTCCAAAGGGTGAAGGTGAGGCCAGAAAAGTAGGCTGGGGCCAGACTCTAGAGCATCTGCCTCTGTCCTGCCAGGGAGCATGTAATTCCTTCCTTGGGAGAAGAGAAAAAACACACCTGTGGTGGTTTTGTTTTTTGTTTGTTTGTTTTGTTTTGTTTTTTTGAGACAGAGTCTCGCTCTGTCACCAGGCTAGAGTGCAGTGGGGCGATCTCGGCTCACTGCAACCTCCACCTTGCAGGTTCAAGCGATTCCCCTGCCTCAGCCTCCTGAGTAGCTGGGACCACAGGTGCATGCCACCACACCCAGCTAATTTTTTATATTTTAGCACAGACGGGGTTTCACAGTGTTGGTCAGGATGGTCTCCATCTCCTGACCTCGTGATCTGCCCGCCTCAGCCTCCCAAAGTACTGGGATTACAGGCATGAGCCACCGTGCCCAGCCCATGGTGTTTCTGTTTTGGTTTGGTTTGGTTTGGTTTGGTTTGGTTTGGTTTGGTTTGGTTTTTAAAGAATGCTCTGATGAGAGAGTGCAAACTGAAATAAACTGGAAAAGAGATGTAAGTAGATAGGGAAACTGGTAATGGGGAGAGAATGTTCATAAACCCACTTGCTCATGTCCGATGTCAATCAGTAAATTCAGTAAATTCAGTGAATTGGTTATTCTATGAATCAACTTTTGACAAACTGAGTTTCAGTGAATTGGCTCCCTTCCAATACAGCTAGAGAGGGCACAAAGAAGAAAGAATACAGGAAAGAAATGAATGAGCTGAATTTGATGGGTTTATGGAATGGTAGAGCTCTCCAACTGACTGTTAGGACACAGGTGTGGAGCTCAGGAGACTGGCATTACACAGCTAAGAGCAGAACACCAGGACAAGAGCCCAGCACTTTGCATTTCTAGCTTTGTGTTCCGTAGGAGTTGTAGGTTTTCTGTTCTGATGAACTTAGAAATTATGATGTTAATTCAATCATTGTCAATCCAGGGTTCTCCTCCCCTAATCCTGACCATCATATTCTGCCTACTTTGGGAGTGTAAAACCATGTAATTATCATCCTTCAAGACAAAGCCGAAGTTCAGACCAGAGCAAAAGAAATTAACAGCTATTCTTAATACTGCTTAAGACAATATTCCTCCACCACCACCTTTTAAACATAATTTTGAGTTTGTGTAGAGACAGAACAACTGAAAGTCATTTGAAAAGCTGTTTGTGGAAGAGATAGAAATATATTCATTTTTACTTCAAACCAGCAGAACTGAGACAAAAGAGTAAAACTTGCAAAGCATAAGATTTTGCCCAATAATAAGAGAGTCCAACAATGCTCTGGCCAACACAGAGTGCCTTGCAAAGCGGAGAGCTCCCATTGCTATGTTCTTCAAGGGAAGCTGTCAATGATATTGAAGAGGAAAGTGTCCTGTAACCAATGGGCAATTGAACAAGGGGGTCTCACCCTAGTCTTATGATTCTAAGAATTTAATTTAAAGGATTTGACAAATGTATGATCAATACCATATTAAGGACATAGGGATATTTTTCTATAGCTGGCTTTAGGCTTATGTTTTTCTTAAATGTAGCCTTACCCTGTGCTTTGTGTGTGTTTGAGGGTATGTATGAATCTTTAATGAACAAACCATAATGATTCAGATTCTATCCTCCCTCCCACTCTCATCTCATTAGTATATTTGTAAACAACACATGAGTTTTAAGGGATAATGATCAGGCTACCAGCTACATTCTAGGTGTGGAGTAAATAATACTATATGGAAGGAAGTGCCTTCATTATAAATTTCACATACTCCCCCTAAGTGATTATTTAAATGTAGAGATTTTGCTTATCTTGAATTAAAACTTTAATTTTTAACCTAAAAATTAAAAAGGAATCTTTTCAGTCTAAAATGAACTTTTAGAAAGGAAATTTTGGAAGATCTTTTTATGTTAATCTTATAGAAGCTATATGTAGAATGTTTTTAAGTAAAGTGACTCAAGACGTAAACAATAAAGAACTTAATTTTTTCATGGAGACAAAATCTTTAGGCTATAGACATTTAATCTCTAAGTGGATGGCATGTACTGAGAACAGATCCTTTTCTACCCCATCAGCCCAATGCCGACTGCATGGACGACTTGCCCACTGACTTCGAGGGCTCTCTGGGAGGTCCACCCACCAACCAGATCACAGGCGCAAGCGACACAACAGTGAATGAAAGCTCAGTCACTTTGGACCCTGCTGTCCGGACTGTGGGAGCCTTGCAGGTGGTCCAGGATACAGACCCCACCCCCCAGGAGGGAGAAGTCATCTTTACTACTAACAGTGAGTTCTGCCATACTTAAAGTGACATAGCCGGAAGGGCTGTTGCCTTGTAGGAATTGGATAAAAATACCTTTCCTCAAGAAGAAAAAAATATTGAATGAGTGCATCATTGCTAGGTTCATCTGTTATAACTGCCAGTTGTTAGAAGAACTGCCCTTCCTAGAGCCAGCAGGGCAGACAGCCCATGCTCCAGCCTGCCCACACACTGACACCAGGGCTCACACATCACAGCACTGCACACTCTCCATGTCCACTTCCCATGGTACCTGAGGCACATAGGGTCATGGATCTGGAGCCTCTCAGACTGGAGGGCAGGTGAGGGGAGCAACTGCAAGGGATGCTCAGCAGGACTGGGATAGGGCACAACCACACCCACTCACGTGCTTATGCTCGCATGTGTGTACACACATGCATTGGAGTCCTCTGAGTGTGCATGCGACTATATGAACTAGTCTGGACCACACGCAGGAGACTGCTTTCCTTGTTGCTGTAGGACGTGGATGTGAATAGCATCCCTTTAGATGGCCATATTTGCAAGAGACACTAAACCCCTGTGCACAGTGGCCCCGCATACTAAAATACCTTCTGGGTATTTTCCCCCATCTCCTACATAGACAGTCACTAAATGCTGTTCTGTTTGATGGTAGTTTCCATAAAAATATTAAATTATGTATATTAGCATCAAGATTGAGGTAAACATCTAAAGTACCTACTATTCAGTCTAATATAAGAGATAAAAGCTTCAGGAGTTCTAAGAAAATCAGATGCAAATTAGCTCAGGTTTAAGGTTAAAAGAGTGAGTGGATATTGCAATTTTTAAACAAAGTGTATTTCTCTTGATAGAAGTAACCTATTCACTGTAGAAATTTGGAAATGTAGAAAAGCAGATTGAAGCATTTGGGGATATTTTCTTTGAAGTTGGTCTTTTTTTAACATATTTGGGATTTTTATAAAATTTATGAAAGCATGCTAAAATGTAAAGATATGTATTTTTCTGATGAAAAAACTTCATTGTTGAAAAATTGAAAGAAAAAGAAAAGACTAAAAAAGAATGAAAAAAATCACTGAGGGCTCTACTACTTGGAAACAATCACTCTTAACCTTTTGGTTTATTTCCTGATCATCTTTTATTATATAGCTGAGATGATCCCATGGGATTTGAACATTGAATATTGTAACCATACCATTTTTACAGGACCTTGACAGAAGGTGACTTGAAGAGGAGTTTGGTGAGAAATATCTGCACATGCAAGGTTTACTAGTTTTTGATAAATAGGACCTTTACCTTGAGAAACTTGACTTTTACAGATACAAAGATCTCAGTATTGAAATGTTGACCGTTAGGCATTTAAAAGCCGTTAAAGATGGATTTTGATCCCTTTGTTTTGAAGGTTTAGACAGTTGCAGCCCAATATTAATATAATGCAAGTCATGCATGTAATTTAAATTTTTCTATGGCCACACTAAAACATTAAAAAATAAATGAAGTTCATTTTAATAATATATTTTTACTTAACCCTGTATATCCAAAATATTTTACATTTTTTTGGTATTCAGCCTTCAGAATCTGGTGTGTATTTTATTTACACTTATAGCACATTTCAGAATGTTTTTAAATAAAGTGGCTCAAGAAGTAAACAGTAAAGAAATTAATTTTGTATTAAGACAAAATATTGTCTCCAATATTAAAACTATTGAGACAATATTTAAAACTATTAAGACAATATAAACTTATATTTATCTTCAAAATTAAAACTATTGAGACACTATAAAACTAATTTATCTAGCTACATTTGAAATGCTTAGTAATCACATACAGCTAGTTGCTACCATATTGGAGTGCATAGATCTAGAATCCTAGTACTTTAAATGAAAGAGAACGTTAAAGGTCATTTGATTCTTACCAAAATATACTACTAATTTTTGTCATGAGAAAATTATGCCCCAGAGGACTAAATGTCTGACTCAGGTCAAATAGTAAGTTCTCTTTTTGGTGTACCAGGTGGTCTCAAAATTTTTCCATTTATTGGACATCTTTGGTTACCATCACACAGATGGCCATAAGTGATCTTAGTGAAATATATTGGAAGGTCTGATAAAATTTTGCCAGCAGTTGAAAAACATGTAAGGCATGAGCATGCTTTTGAGAACAAAAATTTTTTAAAGGACCATTATCCTTGCAAAAGAATGACCATTTGATTTTCAAGAGAAGATAAGTCATCTGTCAGATTCCTTATTTTGAAGAGTGGCTACATACTTCATACATTTTAGCAAAGCCAAGATGACAAATAAAAAAGCATTTTAATTTAATGTGGGTTAAATTACATCCAAAATAAAAAAATATGTAAATATATTGTGGGTTAAAATACTTCAAAAAATAGAAAATTATGATCTATATCCATGTAATTTGTAATCCCTAAACTGTTTTTGCATAAAATAGACTCAGAGTGTTTAGTTCATAGCGACCATTCTGTAGATGTTTATTGAATGACTTGAGGTAAACGTGTTCAATCTAAGCTTGAAATAGAGACCTTCTGTTCATAACAGAAGAAAAGAATGCCAGGCAATTTCGAAGGAAACTACTGGTACAGATGGCATAAAGAAATAAGAGTGGTATGACAATACCTACAGTCAGAAGACTGATGGCATATATAAATATGGCTATCGGTTTCTTAGTATAGAAACTAAATTTTCTCACGAAATATTTTCCCTAAACCATATATTTCTGGTTAGTTTTATTTATTAGGATTTCTCAGAATTTTACAAATATGAACACTCTGGTTATTTGTTAATGGTTATACCATTAACTAAGTGGCTGTAATTCCTTAGGAGAAAAAGCCTCTGCTCTGTACAGATTTTTTTAATTGCCTAGTGACTTACTCAAATAAAGATTTAATTAATAAATGAACAAACACAAATGCATAACTAAATGAATCAAAAGATTCAAGTTTTCATCAACAGTATTGTACTCAACTCTAATGCTATTCAAAAATCATGAGGAGATAGACATAAGTGTTGTCAGATATACAATATTGCTATAAATTGCAAATAAATAACCCAGTGGAGGTTGGACATGACTTTTCTTCAAATTATTCTTTCCCCTCCTCACATCTCCACAGACCCAGGAAATTACTAGAAAGGAAGAAATAGCAGCAGCTAACAAATACGTTGTACCTATTACGTACCAGGCACCCTTTTAAGCCTTTTTCATATATTAGCTCACCACAACCCTAGGAGGTAAATAGTATTTTTATCTTCATCTGACTGATGCAGAAATGGAGGCATAGAGAGATTAATGTCACTGATCCAAGGTCATAAGTGACAGGTGGGGCTGGAACTCACTGGGCCACTGGCCCCAGAGCCCAGGCTTAGCGACGCTATGTTCAGAGACAGAACGGGCGGGGAAATTAACACAGTTACCTAGTCACTTCCCATTTAGTTTATTTGTTCAGTTCTTCTGTTTTTCTAAATCTCTTAAAAGATCAAAAATTTGTTTGCTTCCTACTTATACTCTCATTCCAACCTCTATTCATTCTTTCCTGGCCCATGTGCAATAGATCAAATGCATGTCGAAGTCATTTCAGCACTCACGGAGCAAAGATGTAGAACAGATTGCCTTCAGACTGAAAGTAGAAAAATCTAGCATTAAAGGATCATCTTCAGCTCCCAGGGAGAAAAAAAAAAATGAAAAACATTTGCAGAGCCAAGGAAATTCAAACTTGTTGCAAGTCTGACACTGGAAGAAAGATGTTTTTAAGTACATATTTTTAATGTTTCTGACATTTCCCCTTTTAAAACCTCACACGGCAGTCCTAGAACAGCATTTCTCCTCCACCTTCATGTGAGTGGTCATTTGTATGAACGCCCACACGTCACTCACCAGTCTTTATCTGTAGGCCTGATCATGCCAAAAACACACGTTGCCTTTAACTTCTCAAGCTCAGGCTGCAGATTGTTGGATTTGCTTCCACAGGGGAAAACAGTTCCTTAGAACCAAAGGAAAACACAGCGAAACAGACAGCCCTGTATGTTTGGAGACTCAAGAGAGAAGCTAGAGAAAGACACAGAAAAGATGACTTTATTATACCTTCTTAAAAACGTTGAGTGCCACTCCACATCTTGGGGAGGTCTGAAACCTTCCTGTGATTTTTCAAGGAGGTTGTTGACATCGCCATTCATTTCTTTATTCCCCTGACTGAGTCACTACACAAGTCCTCTAGCACTGCCTGCAGATCGTTACCCACTTGGCCCTTCTTCCATCTCAGACTAGAGGGAACCAACTGTTGGCCCATGGAGGGTGGGAATGGCAGAATCAAGATATGGCACATCTGCCCATACATTCTGAAAAGCACTTGGCATGATGTGTCTGGCCAGGAGACCTGGTCTTCAAACTTTCAGAAGGAAGCAGTACACATGAATTAATGTAAAGGCTAAAACTTGGCCAGTTGAAATGAAAAATTATATGGATTTCCTCTGGGAAATTTTCCTTTGCTAACTTCCCATTAACTCTGATCCTGGGGGAAAGAGGAGGGTATCTAACGTGTTGAACAGACAGTCATCCCTTGATACCCACAAGGAATTCATTCCATGATACCCCCTTTCCCCCAAAGATACCAAAATCTGAGGATGTTCAAGTTCCTTATATAAAATGGTATAATATTTGCATATCCTCCATACTTTTAAATCACCTCTTGATACTTATAATACCTAATATTATAGTTGTTCTAGCATATTGACTTTTATTTGTATTTTTTTGTTGTTGTATTATTTTTATTGTTCTTTTTCCTTGAATATTTTTGAGCCATGGTGGGTGGTAGACCCAAGGCTCAGGCAGATGTGGGGGACCATTCAAAATGCATCTTTATTTTTGCTACATTGACACTTAAAATGTATTCAGTGGTTGTCAGAGTTCCTTGCCCCTGGATGAAAATTCTAGCAGGCCCAAGATTTTTCTGCTACTCTTGGGTAACTGATAGTTCTAAGAGTACCTTTAAATTCTAAGAGTCCCTGTAAGTTGCAAACACAGACCCCCAAAAAAAATTTTTTTCCTGCTGGGCACTGTCCCTTGTATTTCCTACAACTTGGGACAGATGGGTCTCTCTTGCTTACTCATGAGCATCCTGCGCACCCAGGAGTCCATTTTCAGCCTCTGTCTCCTAATGTCTCCTCACTTCTCCAGGAGCTCCTTTTGGGTAGGGCCCACATTCACCCCATTCACCTCTAGGACACTGATACATCACCTGCCCTGACAGTCCTCTTCCAGGACAGCAGCAGTCTCCAGCCTTTGACCCCACGAAGGTCTTGGGCGTCCTCTCAAGGTTGC
The DNA here is from genome assembly GCF_000951045.1 of Mandrillus leucophaeus. Taxonomy (NCBI): domain Eukaryota; kingdom Metazoa; phylum Chordata; class Mammalia; order Primates; family Cercopithecidae; genus Mandrillus; species Mandrillus leucophaeus. Next base: position 350,188 of record NW_012109964.1, on the reverse strand, counting down.
AGGCAGGAAGGAGACTGAGTTCACGAAAGTTTGAGACATTTTTGCTGAGTCCACCCTACAGGTAACATATTTCAAAATCTTGTTGAGGATTCCCTTGCAGCAATCCCTCACAGGCCTGGGATTGGAACATGCCCCTTCTCCACCCCTTTCACTAGAGGAGCAGGATTCAGCATGACATCGCTCTGTCCATTGACCATTTCTTTACCAATTACCCCATCTTCTTTTCCTCCTTTTCCATTTTTATTGCCTCAGAACGGGTGATGGGGTCAAGAATTACCGAACAGGTTCCCCTTTATACATTTCATTGCACATCTGGCAATGGGGCACAGAGCAGAGTGATGGGTAGGGGAGGGAGAGTCTGTCTCCTGCTTCTTTGTTATTCACGTCGCTTCAGTAGAAACTGAGGCAGAAAGAGTCCCATGAAAGCGCAAGAGAATTAACTCCTAAACGTCTTGATGGTTTTCAACTAAGGAGCACATTCTTAGCCACTATCTCTACTAAACTACAGGCCCTAAAATGGGTTAGCCTTTTTGGGAAAAAAAAAAAATACATATATATGTATATGTATTCACATACATATATATATATGTGAATACTTTTCAAAATGCACTTACAAGACAAAATTGTTAAAGCACAGCTGAAGCTACAGCACAGAGAAAAGTGGTTTTCATGCCAGCTCTGACACCTACCACTGCAAAACACCCAGGAGCTTTCCAGGGACACATACTCCAACTCATTATGGGAAAAACTTCCAAAGAGTTCATTCAGAGGTTTGTGTTTAGTCTGCAAGGATTTGCTTTCTCTAATTTGGGGAACTCAATATAAACTTCTCTATGGGATTCATTGCTCCCAAAGATGCATTCTCTTAAAATAAGGCCAGAAATGACATTTATTCTTTATATTTTTTAAGTTCCAAGTTTATTGAGGGACCAATTGATGAAGTATTTAGAACATCTCTATTCAAAACTTGTAAATGCCTGTAGACCTGCTCTGACCACAGCCCAAACAGCAAAACAAGAGAAAGAATGTGCGTTCAGGACCTTTTCAGGGAACCTCTGTAAATCAAGACAACTGAGACAAAAAGGGAGGGTTGGCATAAATTTCACGTTTCTGTTTCACATGTGCAGCTGCACGTTGCTGCATTTGCACAACAGCAATGTCCAGGTTTTATGTGACTACAGAATATACTGGTGCCCTCAGAAATAAACACATTTAAATCAACCATTCCAGTATTGATGAGGGAGTTGCAAGAGTGAGTAGCCATGTCTGCTTTTTTGATTTGCATTAAAGCCTGAAATGGCGAAGTCTCTGTTCTTGACTATGGATAAATATGCCAGCTGGAACCAACCAGGAGAATGATCTCCCTTGGTGCCTATAAGATTCACATTAGCCCTGGAAAGATGATTGCTTTGATTTGTGAGGACATTCCATTGTGGCAGGCAAGAGAATTAGCCAGCCATTTAAGATTTTAGGCCCCACTGTCATCTCCCCTTCAGGAAATAGTTAAGCCACAGTGACTACTTCTATATAAAACAAAGCATTTGCAGATTGTAACACTACTCCAGACAGTCATTTCCATGACTCTTAACGTGCCAGGTCCCTGGAGCAACATCACCCCCTTACTTCTGAGCCCTCTAGCTCACCAGCTCCATGGCAGCTTCACGAGAGACACAGCTGTTCCAAAAAGCAAAGATCTCTGCAACAAACAAATGCCTCCATCGTCAAGCTTTGCAGATGGCAACTATCCAATCCATGATCCACAGGGTTTTCCACGATAACATTTCTCCTCCATTGAAAACACTTGCCAATCCAAGAAAGCCCACTGAAGGAGAGACTGCCAGGCCTTTCCTGTTTTGTGTGCCTGCTACTTCGGACAGGGAGGGTTGAGGATCTGCAGATTCACAAACAGCCTGTAAGAGAATCAATCAATTTAGACCATAGATATATTGCCACTTGGAGCATTCAGCCTGAGTATGACACAACCACTCACCCAGAAGAAACTTGTCTTCCTGAACTGAAGTAACTCAGCCAACAGATTAAATCCATTCATTCATTGCTAGGAGATTGTCTCATATGCCCTGAGTTACTCATTGATAGCACCATCTCCAATGGATTAATTCCTCACAATGGTGTCTTGCTTTTGACATGGCTCAGCAGCTGTTACCAGCATGAGCCGGGCAAAGGGCTTGGGGGACAGACCTGCAGTTTACCAGACAGTGACACACTGTGCATGGATCTCGGCAGTGAGGCAGCAGCTGATGGCAGGAAACACAACTGACAGGTCAGCACTTTTTCAGTGTCTGAGGAGGGTCTCGTGTAAATAAGATAACATTTCTGTTTGCATTTCGATTCTAAAGCAAATCATGGGGAAGTGCCATCATTCAGAGATTAAGAAAGCAGGAGCAGCTGAAAATGCCTCTTGGCTCACATAAGAACTGGCTTTGAAAATTCAGAGTCTGAGGGTTCTATAAGTCAAAATATTTCAGAAGTGAAATTCAGTGGTTCAGAAGAAAGGAAAGTGTCACTATTAGAACATCATTGGAGCTACTTGAGGTAAACTGATATGGAAACACCACTAGCCAGAGGCAGGAAAATTGGGGTCTTAGTCCTGGTTTGGCCCCCAGTTAGCTGTGTGACCCTGAACAAGTCACTTACCCTTTCTGCATTTCTGTTAGGTGATTTCTAAGATCTTTTTCAGGCCCCTAGCGCCATGATTAAAGTTAGAACGCCTGTCTTAGCGCCTTTCCAAGTCTCACTAGAAAGGTTCAAGGTCTTGCATCCTCACTTACAAGCCCTTCTCGCCATCTTTCTCCTTCCGGCACCACTGAGCCAACCTAGCAAGGAACTGTGCCCTCAGCTTTCTCCCCGCGCCACATTCTTCAGACTAGTGAAGGTCATTGTGAGATCCAGCATCTGCCTATCTGCATTTCAGATGAATGGCTGAGAAGACAGCGGGTGGAGGAGGCTGGAACAGCAGCACAGTTGGCCTCCGTCCACAGCTGTAGCCTGATCTCCTTCTGGGATTCCTATATGCAACGGACCCTGTCTCCAAACATCATGGTCCTCTGCTCCCAAAATGCTGTTAAGCAGTATTCACCTGGTTCTTATACAGACTTTAGTGTAAATTTTAACAATAATAGTTATGATAGCAGGTTATTTAAGCCAAAATGTTGTGTAGAAATAAATATTGAAAATTTAAATTTGATCTGAAAATTAAATTTAAAAAATAAGGAAAAAACAAAAAGGTCTGTTGACATGCCATCAAATAACGAATTCACTAGTTCAACACGTACTTTGCTTTAACGTCCCCTGCAAAAATGTGCTTTTTACTACAGTGAAAATTATGCCTTTGCATGGTATACTTGGCTTCAGAAAATGTGTACCAAATTGTAAAGAGCGTTGCCTTTTTACATGCTATATTTGCATTACACTAGCATATAGGTTCATTTTATAAGTTAGTGACTTTCATTTTTACAGTAAAATTACTTCCCAGTGCTCACACTAATAACTTGCAGCTACCCTATATTTTTTCCATGCTATTGGCCTCCTTAGTGAAACAATCACCAACCCTGTTCATTCTGCTTTTTAAATATCTCTCCATGTGCCATTCCCTCTGCAACTACTATAATTCACGCCCTTATCAGCTCTTATCTCCCTGTATCTGGTCCTACCATCCTCCAGTCTGTGCTCATCCTGCTTCCTGGGTAGTCATTTATAGAAACCTGTTTTTGTCAGTGTTTTGCTCCAAACATTTTTATTATCTATGGGTTACAATCTCCATCTGCCTAATCTAACAAAATCATTAAGCATTTGGCCTCTGCATCTTTCTCCCTGACTCTTCACCACTCCCATCTGGTTCTTTACACAGAAGCATTTTAAGCCACTTGTGGTTCCAGGTACACTGTCCTCCCATGCTTCTCTCTCCACCTGCCAAATCCTATGTATCCTTCAAGCACATCTCATCTGCTGTATTCTCTGAGATATTTTCTCTGCTCCTCCAAGCAGAATCTGGTGTTTCTTTTACAATTATCTACTTTCAAATAGCTATCTCTGATACAATTTCTTGAGAAATCGCCCGTTACTCCCTTAAATGTATAGATCCTCAAAGGCTTGGACTGTGTGACTTTTTACCTTTATGTTCTAAAACCCAGCACAGTCTATGGCATACAGTTAGATTTAATAAACATTAGTTGGATGAGTAAATGAATATGTTGAATTTTAAGGGAAACTAACAACGGTAATGAAAGGTAAAGGAGAATGTATTGCAAAGTATATTTATATTTTGGCTGCTAATGAAAATAATAAATATATTTTCCAATGATATTCAGGCTGGACCAAGGCACTAGCAAACAATTCTCTGTATAGCCAGTTTCTCCGGAACGATAGTGTGACCCTACCCCTGTGTGAAAGAGGAGCACAGTGTTAAATTGGTCCCCCATCACAAGAGGAGAGGGAGACTAATGCCTTGTAGAAATGGACTGACGATTTATTATTTATCGTTATTGATATTGTACTATGCAGCAGAAATGGAATTAAAAGCATCAGAGAGAGATGAAATAGCGGAAACAGCAGCAAAGGAAAATGTCACAGAGAAAGATTCTAACGTCTAACTGTGCATAAATTTCTGCAAATGCCCTGCTAATGTCATAAAACCAAATGCCCAGAAACCACTGAAGACTTAAATGCAGCTTTTCATTTTTGTTTTATACCATCTACATGACCTTACTATTTTATATTAACCCATGATAAATAAAGATGACCCTACTGTGAGAGAATGTAGGTTTCAAAAAACTGCATGACTTGGGAGTCAGACAGATCTGGACTCAAATCTTGGTCTGGCCACTTACTTACTAGCTGTCACCAATTCACTTAATATCTCTGGGCCCCAGTTTCCTCTTCATGGAAATTGTCAAAATAGAACCTACCTCATAGGTTTGTTGTAAAGATTAAATGAATCAATATATATATAAAGTTCCTAGCTTGGTGCCTGACACTTAAGAAATTATAAATGTTACTCCTCTCCCCACCCCACACACCACCTCTTCGTGAGAATGATATTGGTCAGACACATCATGGTATATATATTGATGAAATTGAAATTTCTAGACATAAAAATGTCTGCAGGGTATCTTTGTCAGTTTCCAAGATGTAGTGTCGAGGCCTGAGAGCTCTAGATTGTATCCTAAACCATCTGCTTGTGGGAATGAAAACTGGCATCACCTTGCTCTTCTTCAGTTACCACGACTACTTTAGTTCCTGAGCAGGATGGCTTGCTTGCTTGTAGTTATTTCTCTTTTTCTCTAATTGATCATTGAGTGTTACTGAGTTACTAGCTACAGTCTTTATGACCATGATCTCATATAAAAGTATGAGTGTCCTTACAACCTTATTTCCAGAGAAACATCTGAGGTTATCAGCATCATCACTAGTCAGCCCATCAGTAAATCGGCAACCCGTTAGTGTCAATTCCTAGAAAGTTGTAATTATGCCCTTTCTACACATGACTCTGTATTGGTTATATTCAACAGACAGTGGCCCTGCCAGTAACCTTAGTGTTTTGAGCATAATGACCTGTAGACAACTGCTCTATGAATAAAGCAGCAATTTCAGATTTCTAGGTCTTCATGATCTTTTTGTGTTTACAAGTTGAACCTCAGGGGACAACTTGGAAGAAAATTTTGGAAATATCCACGCTATTAGGTTGGTGCAAAATAAATTGCAGTCATGGCAGAAACCGCAGTTTCTTTTGCACCAACCTAATCTCCAAGTTTGCAGCAAATGGGACACACAGAGAGAGAGAGAGAGAGAGAGAAAGAAAACCTACTAAGATACCTTTTAAAATACAGAAATATCTAACTCCCTCACCAGTTTCTTCTGTGGTGATCCTCACTGCAAGTTTCTCCTCGCCTTTGGGGAAGATTTTTCAGGGAAAACTTCTGGAGAAAAGAAAATATATTGCAGCTCAAGTGATTTAACCAGACTCTCCTCCCCACATCTCTCCAGGACACAATTGTGGTTATCAGTTAGGACACCCTTCATTTTGTTTGGATAATTTGGAGCGTGCAAGGATGCTTAGAAGACAGTTCTTCCTCCTCGCTCCATAGGCTTCCCAAGGAGCACACCCCAGGACACCAGGATAAGAGTCAAGCCAGGTTCCTTGTGCACACACATACACATGCATACACTCATGCACACACATGCACACACACACCACCACCAATCTCCAGCCTTGGCTTATCATTCAGAATAACTGGATAGAGTTCGATGTAGAATTAGATGTCTAGAAATTTCCAGGATTATTCCAGGCAGAGGTATCAAACTGGTGCCACCTGTGACTCTGCCTGCCTACATATGAAATGTGTTTTGTCTTCAGAATGCTTCTGATAAAGTTCAGTGAGGAGCCCACATTTAAATTTGGCAAGGTTCTACATAGAAACCTGAATTTTTAATTTGGAAAAGCTGGAAGCTGCAGGAATCCTGGGCCACATTTCCTTATGGTGACACTTGGTTCAGCCTTTTTGAGGCAAAGCAAGTCCTCTGCAGTTCACTGCAGCCTTGCAATCCCAAATTTATGGACAGTTTCAGGGCAGCAGTACTTCTTTCACACACAGTGCTAAGATCAATGTTTTGAATGTTCCTATTAGATCTCATTTAAAAAAAAAAAAAAAACCCTATTAGTAGAATCACACTGATATCTAATGTTCGCAGCAGGGAGGAACAATTAGTAGATTTATAGACTAGAGTTCCATCAAAATTTTTTTGTCAAACAAATCACTCATTTCTCTAAATTAAGACGTATGCCTTAATCAGGGCTGTCAGCACAATAAAGTATTGGCTGCATTTAATACTCCTGCTGTGCACAAGAACAGTGGAATGAATTTTTAAAAGAAAAATAATACCATAATAATACTGCCACTGTTATTTAAATAAGGAGTTAATTAGAAAATAGGATTTAGAAATCAAAGTTTAAGCAGGAACTCAATGGATTAAAAAGCGTATCTTCCTTGTTAAAAAACTGAGATAAAATATGTGTAGTTGGATACATAAATACTTGCATACACAAGCACATACATGCATGCATATGTGGAAGCATGTGTGCCTGTGCACATCTGTATACCAAGTGTGCCCATGCACCTATGTAGGAAAATAAACCTACAACATGTTCATATATGCATAGCATATGTGTCAGACATTTGTACCTAAAGCAGTACTTTGACACGCATGCACATCTGTGCTTTTATCTAGCATAAGTGCATGCCTGCACATATACATACATGTTACTCAGTACCATCAACTTTATGTCATAGTAGCTAGCCATGTCTCAGCAGGGATCATAGAAATTTCTGGTCATGGGTCTCCTGATTACTCCTAGAAATGAAACTGTAGTTGCAGCTTACCTCGTAAGAGAGAGAACTCAAAAAAAAAAAAAAAAAAATGTGTGCATCATTTTTTTTCTTAAGTGAACCTAAGGCTCTCTAATATCTGGAAAAATTTAAATATGCCTCTACAAGTAAGGCAATTCCTAATTTTAGGAGTAGTATATTCCTAGCATCCAAGCCCTATGATAGAACAACACCTTTGGGGCCAAATAAAATTGTATGTGTCCATCCACACTGAGTGGTAGTCTCTTCATCTGGTGGGGCATCAAGGAACATGATCAGATGCTAAAGGCACTATAAGTAAAGTGTAGGTCTTTGTTAGACAGCAGAGAGAGGTGTTGACATTCCCCATCCCTCATTTATGTCCCTGAAAATAATGTACGTTCTTGGTAGTAAAGCTAGGTCAAGGCCCAGCCCTGCCACCTGCTATCTGTGTAACTTTGGACAAATGGCTCAAACCTCTCTGTACTTCTAGTTCCTCATCTGTAAAATGGAGGTAATTTAGAGAATACCTACCTCATGGGATTAAATGTAATGCAATAATCCTTAGAAAAGTACCTGGTCCATAATAAGCATTCAAAAAAAAATGTTACTGTATAGAAGAGAAGGTGAAGGGGCTCACACACTATTAAACTTTGTGCCAAGAATCTTACAGAGAGCTTTACATATTTTAGCCTTTTCAATTATCACTCTTTTATATCTAAGAAACTGAATTAGAGAGCAGTCTAGGAACCACATCAGAGGTCACACATGGGGTAAATGGTAGAGCTGGAGTGAAAATTCTTGCACTCTCATCGAAGTCCAGATTCTTTCTCTAGTTTCTCAAACCAGTTTCTAGCTATGGTCTGAACACCCACCTGGGCTGTAGTTGGAGTGCAGATCCATAGGCCCCTCCCCGGATCTACTCAATCACAGTTTCTAGGGGTAGGCTGAGAATTGTCACTTCTATCAGGCTTCCTGAGTAATTTGTTCTAAAGCCAGAGTTTCAAAACGTCTGCCCAGCAACCCTAGAGTGCCTGTGTGAGGAAAGCAGAACCCAAGACAACGCACACATTATAACTGGTATCTTATCCCTACAGCTCCTTGACATTTTCTCTATATCCACCCTGATATTAATTGTATGCAGGGGTACTGGAGTTAGAACATTCTCTTCAGTCAAACTAACTTTACCTATTTCTTGTTTACTCTGCTTTGGGAATTTCCCCCACTGAACACTTGAGTACAATTGTATGTGCTTGATCCTTGGAGGATCGTTCTTAATAGACCCATGCTATATATTGATACATGCAGTAAAGATGACCACTGGATCCTTACAGCACTGGTCCAAATCCCAAAATACATTTATAGAAAATACAAGTAGGTTTTTACTTAGTCATGCCTTACTTGTGCTCTTGATGGAGGTTTAATACTAGCAGCCAACACTGCTATCTGGGCAGAAGGCTGCTGCCTTTTGATTGTTATAATAATGGCTCCTTTGCTCATGAAACACCCCCGACCTGATGTGTGACCTACGCACTGTGGTGCAGGCATTCTCTTACAGTTTTAGCATAAGCCATAATTCTAGAATCATCTACTGGAAAAAGGAAGTGCTTCCTGTAGAAAAAAAATTCTTTAAAAATCTTAGATACTAAAATAAGTCCTTGAACAAGCAGATCAAAAGACAAGTTTTGAAAGAATTACCATTGGTTTTCTCAGATGCATAATTTTACTGAGGGAAGAATTATTTGGTATCATAAAATTAACTACTATAAGAAAAAGGATAAGGCAACAAGGTTACATTTTATAGTTTATTTGGGTGCATTGCAGCTAAGATCTGCAGCACAGAACTAAGAGTTGGTAACTGCTAAGCAGAATGATCTGCCACCAAAGTTAAAAGTATACACAATGTGTTCTGGGAGCTGATAATTGGCAGGAGGTAAGAATGGTAGGGACTCCATTTTTCTTTGTTTTTATTTTCCTATCTTGAGGAACAATTACTGTTATGGAACATATGGAACCATAGCTTTGCTCTTATAATGTATATAGGCTACTTTCCTACAGAGACATATGTTTTTTGCTTCCAAGGCATATTGTGGGGACTTTGACTTACATTGATGCTTGGCTGTGCTTATAATATGCCCATTTTCTACTTCCAGGGCTGTCTCAGTGCCTAAATATTCATCTTCTCCTTAGAGAAACCCTCTCTCTGAAAACACAACCATAAAATAGAAAAATATATCACTTCTGATGCAGGAATTCCCGTCAAAGTTTCGAGGGAAAAATATTCAAACAGTCTCAGAAATCCCAGTCAGCTCTCATGCTACCTGTGCCCCCTGACCCTCTCCAGGAGATTTTTCTCTTAAAGGGAGTGGGAGGAAACCAAAAGCGACCTGGAATTTAGTCTCTAGTGGGTTAATGAAAAGGATCTACAAAGGTAGTGTTCTCAAGGACCCTCACTTTTTTATGCCAGGCTTGCAGATTCCGGGGGTGAGAAAGAGTCTGCTCTCCCTGGGAGTTCCCTGAATTGAAGATGCTCCCTTGGTATCCATGGAGACTCAGGCAGCTCAGCCCCAGATGAGCAAGTAATATATGACTTGGAGATTTATGGATTTGTTCACTCTGCACCATACTTACCATTATTGACAAGGCATCTACATTACAGGAAACTGTCGACATAGTCTCAGGCAGCTTTCTTCATGGCAAAATAATATAAAATATTTGCAGGCTGGACAAAAATAAAAGCATTGAAGATCTATTCAGCACCTACTATTTAGGACATGAGCCACGTTTGTGGCTGCAGATTTTTTAAGAATACAAGTTCAAAATGTGCATTGATTATGTGCTACTGGGAAGCACTGGCAAAATCATAAAGCATGCACCAATTAAAGGAAGGGACCCAGGAGCTCTATCATGGACAAATATTTAGGGTTATTTGTCCTAAATATTTATGGAGTTTAAAAAGTGGGGGATGGGGCTCATTATAAACATCAGTAATCATCCCAGAAAGCAGCAGCATGATCCTTTAAAAAGAAGTAAAAATTCAGAAACTTCATGGGCCACATGTTAAAATGACTTTCTGTTGTGGAAAGGTCACAGAATATATTAACAATAACTAGGGAGAGAAGACATTATAAAACACTCTGAAGACACCTAGAGGACCTCATCAGAACTTAATCTGGAAGTCTGTTTCATTAATTAAACACAGCTATTTTACCAAAAGATGTTGGCGATTTAGCATAAGATTTATTAATGCCAATTCTGAGCTAGGATGACATTGCCCCTCCTCTGAAGGAATTTAGGTTTGAACAGATGTAAAACAGATGTGTACAAAATAGCAGTTACTTTGCCAAGTGCTCTTTCTTAAGAACAGATCTCATTTGCCAGATCTGCTAAAAGCTTTGTCTACATAAGGGATTTGCATAGCTTTCCTGAGTTTAGAAAGAGACAGAGAAAGGAATCATCACTCTTCAGCTTGTGGAGGAAATACTAAAACCTTAACCCCCATGTTAAATTCCAGGAACTCCCTATGGACTTGTTGAGGGAATTTGGCCTTTTGTACATATATTAAAGAATATTAGGATGAAGGGCCTCTGTCTTAGATTTTGCATTCCTAATACTAGAAAATTACTAGTTTTTAAGTTTTAAAATTTTCAGAATTTTCCTAATTCTGTGTTTATTATGTGCATGTTCAGCCACTCATGATAATCCAAATCTAAACGATACCTTTTCAGTTCTTCTCACATCTTCATTTTTAAGCTTCACAAGTCCACTGCCAGAACAACTGGCTTATTCACACCCCCACCACTGCCCACTTCAGGGACAATTCCACACAGGTGGCCCCTTTTCTTAGGGAGGTTCTAAAAGAGAAACAAGGAAACAGAAAATGATCTTAAAAGGTACCTAGCAAGGTGGAGTTGGAAACAGCAGGAATGAGATTCCTGGCCCACAATCAATGAATTGCTTGAGCTCGCTGCTCAGTCTAGGTCTTGTTTCTCTTCGCCTGCTCTATGGTTTTGCCTTGATTCCTTAGCATGATGTACTCCACATAGGATTGATATCAAAAGAGCATGAGTCCCCTTCCCCAGTGTTTTATCCTTTCAAAAAATCAACATGATGTCTTCAGATTTTCCCATTTATTTTTTCAGTACATTCAAGTGATAACTTTTGCATTTCTTTTATTTCTATAGCATTAGAGACAGAGTCTTGCAAAATAAGCCCCTCACCCCTGAGAAATTACAGTCTGCTCTAGTTAGGAGAAAAAACATCCATGGGTGGAATATTTAAATAATGAAATAAGACAGTGCTGTTAATCACATGTCTGGAATATTGTGAATAAAAGTGTTCTTTGGAGAAAGACCGGGGGGTGGTCACAGTGGCAGGACTACCCTCAGACCTTTTTTTTATTTTAAGAGATGGATCTCACTCCATCTCCCAGGCTGGATTGCAGTGGTGCAATCATGGCTCACTGCAGACTCAATCTTTTGGCTCAAGCAATTCTCTTACCTCAACCTCCTGAGTAGCTGGGACTACAGGTACACACCACCACACTCAGCTAATTTTTTAGCTTATTATTTTCTAGAGGTGGGGTCTCACTATGTTGCCCAGGCTGGTCCCAAACTCCTGGCCTCAAGTGATCCTCCTGCTTGGGCCTCTCAAAGTGCTGGGATTACAGGCATGAGCCACACTACACCAGCCTCCACAGACTTTTTACTCTAGGGTACGTTTTGGTTACATCCCTCCCGAGGGAGAAGGAACCTGGGAGGCCAAGAAGTCGCCCAGACTCCCTAACCCACTTTCTGGAGACAGAGTTAGCAGGATACAAAATTGCCATTGTGTGGAAGGCTGAATTGGCCACACCTTTCCCTTTGAGTTTTTAACAAAAGTCTTTTTCAAACCCGATATTTGTGTACAGTTCAAATGTAATAAAGAGATCAACTTAAACTGCACAGGCTGGTGAAGTATAGGTCCTTCCCCTTCCTTGTTGTTGCATCACTGTAAGCAGAGGCCTTTGGCAGAATTAATTTTAGCCATCAGATGCTTGTTTTGTTTTAGCTTTTCGGGAAACAAAGGTCAGATTAGCAAAGGAAATATAGATCTAATTAGTAAAGTAAATGAGGGGGTTCAACAGCTTCAACAGATTCAAAAATATTCAGGAAAAAAAATCTCAATCCAACAGTAGAAAATAGTACAAATAAAATATACAGTACAATAACTATTTAGGTAGTGTTTACATTATATTAGGTGCTATAAGTAATCTAGAGATGATTTAAAGCAGCAGTTTCCAACGTTTTTGGCAACAGGGACCGGTTGCTTGGAAGAGAATTTTTCCACAAGAGAGGTGGTGGGGGGTGGGGCAGTGGTGCTTTCAGGATGAAATTGTTCCACCTCATCAGGCATTAGTTAGATTCTCACAAGGAATGCACAGCCTAGATCCCTCACATGCACAGTTCACAATAGGGTTCCTGCTCCGATGAGAATCAAATGCGCTGCTAATCTGACAGGAGGCAGAGTTCAGGCAGTAATGTTCGCTCACCCTCCGCCCACCTCCTGTGCAGCCCAGTTCCTAACAGACCATGGACCGGTACCAGTCGGGGGCCCAGGTTTAAAGTATATGAAAGGATGTGCATAGATTATATACAGATACTACACCATTTTATATAAGGGACTTGGGCATCCTCAGATTTTGATAGGGGGGCAGTGTCCTGGTACAAATCCCCCACGAATACTGGGTACTGAAGGACAACTATGCTAACTGCTAATGGAGGGGAAGGAATGGAGGGGTTTGGAAAGAACCGTCTCAGCTGGGCTTGTTGCAGTTATTATTTTCAACTTTGTCATCACCACCATCATTTTCCACCACGGTCCAGCCTTCCCAGTTCCTCCCACAGTGGTCCTTGGGGTGCTCTGTGGACTTGTATGACTTAATGGAGCACTGTGAAACCTACTGGAGCAAGAACAGAAGAGCTAGGTTCAAGTCCTACTTCTGCCACTTACTACTGGCTCTTTCTGAGACTTTCAGAGAGCAGTAGCCTTTCTGAAAGTCAGGTAGCCTGCTGTAAAATGGACTCAAATATGGCAAGAACACTGGAAACTAAATCAAATATAATGGATGGTGATGATGGTGATAAAATTATAATAACCACTGTTATAAAAATAAAAGTGTGTTAGAACAATTCTTGGCCAAATCTATCATTTTCTACCAGTGCTATTCCCACCCACTCATCCCACCTTCATTGCCACCTGCCATGAGCATGGAATATAATAATAGGTGCAGACAGGTGACTAGCTATTATTATAGTTAACCTTTAGTGAGATCAGTGATTTAAAATGGTACTTTACACCTCTTCATTTCTCTTATTAATTTGACATTTATTTTCTGGAAAGCCAAAACAAGTGGTAGCATCTGGAAGCTGCATTAAACTCCTCAAAAGGTCCCTTCCTAGGAGAAGCAAGTGATTTTGTATTCTTAGACCTGAAAACAAGGAAGGGAAAAGGAAACTAACATTTTTTTGAGAACTTGCTAAAAGATACATCTTATTAGTCTATCAGGCTGCTATCATCAAGTAACATAGACCTGGTGGCTTAAAGAACAGACATTTATTTCTCACAGTTCAGGAGGCTGGGAAGTCCAAGATCAAGACGCCTGCATGGTTGACCTCTACTGAGATACCTCTTCTAGCTTGAAGATGGCTGCTGTCTCTCTGTGTCCTCACGTGGTGAGATGAGAGAGTGAACTCCAGTCTTTTTCTTATAAGAACACTAATCCTATCATGGGCACCCCAACTTCATAACCACATCTAAACCTAATTACCTCCTCAAACCCCCCTCCTTTCTAATATCATTATATTGGGGTTTAAGCTTTCAACATATGAATTTTGGGGAACAGAAACATTAGCACGTAACACATGTACAGGGAAAAGTTGTTATAATAGTGAAAAAATATTGTAAGTAACCTAAAGGTCTCTCTGTTGGGGAAAGGACAAATAAAATGTAGCATATTCTTAGATGGACTAGTTTTTTTTTTATAGCAGTTAACAAGAATTAAATACATAATGTAATTAAATCTGAAAACAAGGAAAAATAAGTAAATTGCAGGATAACACAAATAGCAAGCTTTCTTTCGTATAAAAAATGCTAACACAAAACATTACTTAACTTGTACATTGATTTTTTTGTTGTTGTTACCTGCACACATACACACACACTGATTTGCATGAAAGATACTGTAAGAATTCATATCCAATCAGAGTGGTTGTTGCTATGTTGGGGTTATAAAACTAGTGGTGAGGCACAAAAGGAGCTAATATGGGGGTTTTTATTTGTTTTTTGTTTTGCTTTAATTAAAAAGACAGGCTTCAATGAAACATCATTCATTCAATAAAAATTTATTCAGAGCCTAGTATAATTCAGATCCTCCTTTCTATGCTGGGGAATCTTGGGGCAATGCAAGCAGTTCCTGACTTCATGGAGATTACATCCTATTGAACAAGATAAGAAATATAGAATATAATGTCAGGATTGAATTATCAAAAATAAAATCAAAATGAGGCCAAGTAAGGAGAGAGTGACCAGGGACTACTAATTAGGGCAGGCATTCAAGGAGGGCTTATCTGAGAAAGTGACATTGAACAGGGACTTGAATATCATTAAGCATTGACACTTAGTGATGGAGACACTGCAGTTTCGTTTACTATATTATTTCCTGTACTTTTGTAGCATTTTAAAACATCTCTTTCCCCCCACAAAAAAAAAAAAAAAAAAAAAATTCCGCTTCAGAGTAGCATGAGATTTTTAAAGAGGTACCAAACCCAGATGAAGCATTTAGGGATTGCAAACTTTTGAATCAATGATTGGGGTTAGGAGGAATGTGTATAGAAAAACATCACATAAAGTAATGACTTGGTTTTATAAGTGGGAAACAAAAATGCAAATTATTTTTTAAAATACCAACTCCAAAGTTCAACAAAATCTTCCTCATAGGTAAGGATTCAGGAAAAATTACAGTACTTCTAAAGGTGTGAGAATAGAGGTGTCAAACCTTCACAGGGAGGGATAAGCTTTTTAATTTTATCAAAAGGGAATGTGACTTTTTTCAAAAGAAGTTTGAGAGTCTGCTCCAGAAGGGAAAATACATAGTTTGAATGAATTGTTTAATTAAGCCAGGCATGGTGGCTCATGTCTGTAATCCCAGCACTTCAGGAGGCTGAGGCAGGAGGACTGATTGAGCCCAGGAGTTTGAGACCACCCTGGGCAACATAGCAAAACCCGGTCTACATTTTTTTTTATTTAAAAAAAAAAAACTGTTTAAGGAGTTAGAAGACCTAATCTCAGCACTGACATAATAAGTATTATCCCATTCAGGGACCAGTATGTGATGCTGGGTTTCTTACCTGCCTTCTTAGTATGAAGTGAATAGGATGGGTTAATATAACCATGAACAACTAAACAGCTTCAACTGTATCATGATCACCAACAGCCTACTTTTTATTAAGGATTTCTTTGAGCCAGAAACAGGGCTAAATGCTTTATATTCATTATCTTATTTGGTTGAGAGAATGATTGATTAAATAATCTCTAAGTCTCTTTCAGCTTTATCAGCCTGGTAAGGAAACAAGAAGAAAGCACAAAAGACTACATGAGCTGTGGTTTCCATCCCCAGGGGCAAAATGGAAGACAAATGTCGGGCTCAGCTCAGTCCACCTTATTCCCTTTGCCCTTTATGTATCCTTACCTTGTTGAGCAGCTTACCTCATTTGTATCTCCTTTATTTTCACCCTAAACTCATAGCAAGGAATTCTTGTTGTAAGAACAAATATTGATTACAAATTCTGTTTTTTGTTCTAAACAGAAAGAGCTGAAAATTATGTTCTGTGAGCCAGAGGAATGGGTAGGGTTATGATCTCACAACATGCATGACTGGACCATTGCTCTTGTTACTATGTGCTTTAGATAAAACCCATTAGATTGTCGGGGAAGGCATGTAAACACACCCGTCTAGGTGAATTTCAGAAATTTATTGTTGGGACATCAACCCAGGCTCTGGGTCAAAACATCAAGCCTCTTTTCTGTAGCTAAGAGTGAGTCTGTCACCTTTTGAGAGCTTATTCATGCCTCCACTTTGAGCCCTCCCCTCCTGCCCATCCCCCAACATACCAGTTATGACCTGCTTTCAAACCAACCAAAGGTGAATTATGCAATATTTATTGGAAGACGAGGCAACCAGAGATTCTTCTAAACAAATTACTTACAATTCTTAAGGTTTTTAATCAGGCTTCTTCAGGTGCTTTCTGGAGAAACAGATAGTCAGGATGGTCAGAAATGATAAAAACCCTAAATAGACTGGAAGTCAAACAGGTTGATGTAAAATGAAGCCAGCATGATAAGAGCCAAGCGTGCTCATGTCAGTGTTTGGTCTCCAGTTATCACTGAGCTTTTTACCTTATAATGTGTTTATGCTCTTCCTGAGGAATATATATTTAGGCACATTGTCTATTTAAAATGCTTCTTTCTTTTTGAAAATGCAGGTGTAAGAGAGTATGTTTCCATTTCTGTTTTCCTCTTCCCAACCCCTCCCAGAGCAAAGTAAAGGATTCCCTACTTTGCTGTGTGCTGCAGCTTGACCTTTAAATCAGACTTTGTGTTTCCATCAGAGCCCTGTTCTCTAGTTTCTTCTGGCTCTTGTGTTGGGCTATCTTGTAACAGGGTGACAGTTGTACAAGCAGTAGGGATAAGGCTGTCACATGGTGAATGAACTCTTTATGAAATGTTGATGTGTCGACCTACATCCAACAACACTGAAGAAATAGAATATTACAGAAACAGTGGGATTATAGCCAGGGAAAGGAAGGGTGTACTTTGTCACCAGCATGTTAATGGGCAAAGAAAGAGCTCAGAAAGCTTAGTGGGGAAAGAATAAAACAGATTCCCAGTAAATATAC
Source organism: Mandrillus leucophaeus (assembly GCF_000951045.1). NCBI lineage: Eukaryota > Metazoa > Chordata > Mammalia > Primates > Cercopithecidae > Mandrillus > Mandrillus leucophaeus. The sequence goes on along the minus strand of NW_012109964.1, from coordinate 332,892 downwards.
TAAATCCAATATTAGCTGCATATTATCTGGCATAGCATATAGTGCACATACTGCATAGCATTGTGTGTATGTGTATATGTGTGTGTATTTATCAAATCTCATTACAGGCTATAAAAAATGTATTATCATCAGTACTTTACTGATGAGGAAGCTGAGATTGTTTATTTCGCAACATTTTATCTAAGCAACTATTTGTCAAGTATCAACATAATATCATACATGTAAGTTAAATAGTGCTCTGATAATTTAGCCTGGCATTCAAATCCTTCTGCAATCTGAATACCACCTATCTTTCTAATACCATTACCTGTACTGAGTTACACCAGTCAGTAAAATGAAATCACTCTAGGGTTTTCAAAATAAGGGAATTTAATTCAAGAACTTAATTACAAAAATGTTGGGGGAAAATGAACAACTCCTGCTTTGCACCATACATTAGCCTGAAATGGGTCATAGATTTCAATTGTAAAAACTAAAACTATAAAAAGTCTAGAAGAAAACATAGGAGTAAATGTATACAACTTTAGGATAAGCAAATATTTTTTAAATAGGACCTAAAAAGTGAACCATTGAAAAAGTTGATACATTGGCCTTTATCAAAATTTAAAACTTTTTAAATTAGCTAGCTGTGGTGGTATGCACCTGTAGTCCCAGCTACCAGGAAGTCTGAGGTAGGGGGATTGCTGGAGTCCAGGGTGTCAAGGCTGCAATAAGCCAAGATTGTGCCACTGCACTCCAGTATGGTCAACAGAGTGAGACTGTCTCAAAACAAAAATAAATAAATAAATACAATTTTTGTTCCTTTAAGGACATCTTTAAGAAAATGAAAAGTGAGGCAACAAACTGAGAGAAAATATTTGCAATACCTGTGTCTAACAAACAATATGTATTCAGAACATATAAAGAATTTGCATTCAGAACATATAACTCAGTAAGAAGACAAACAACCCAGTTTAAAAATGGGCAAAGCATGTGGGTGACCTGCCTTATGTCTCTGGTGGAGCACTGTGGGGTGGGATGCCTAGTTCAGCTTTTCTTAGTTATTTCCTGTTTTTCACTACTGCCCACTCCACTCAGCTGAACACAACCACACACATACATATATGCACACTCCTCTATTCTGGAAAAATGTGGAGTAAAAGCAGATAAATAAAAGCTAACATTGACTTGAACATTCACTTTCCAAAATAGATGTACATACTTTTTTTTTTTTTTTTTTTTTGTTTTGAGGTGGAGTCTCCCTCTGTTGCCCAAGCTGGAGCACAGCGGTGCAATCTCGGCTCATTGCAAGCTCCGCCTCCTGGGTTCACGCCATTCTCCTGCCTCAGCCTCCCAAGTAGCTGGGACTACAGGTGCCCGCCACCACACCTGGCTAATTTTTTTTATATTTTCAGTAGAGACGGGGTTTCACCATGTTAGCCAGGATGGTCTCAATCTCCTGACCTCGTGATCCACCTGCCTCAGCCTCCCAAAAAGATGTACATACTTCTTAGAACATATATAAAAAGAAGCTCAGGCCAGGTGCTGTGGCTCATGCCTGTAATCCCAGCACTTTGGAAGGCTGAGGCAGGTGGATCCCTTGAGGTCAGGAGTTCAAGACCAACATGGCCAACATGGCAAAATCCCATCTCTACTAAAAATACAAAAATTAGATGGGCAGGAGGGCATGCACCTGTAATCCCAGCTAGCTGGGAGGCTGAGGCATGAGAATTGCTTGAACCTGGGAGACAGAGGTTGCAGTGAGCCAAGGTCACACCACTGCACTCCAGTCTGGGCGACAGAGCAAGACTCTGTCTCAAAAAAAAAAAAAGATTGATGGCGGCAAAAATGTAGAGAAACTAAAACTCTTGTACACTGCTTGTAGAGATGGAAAAATAGTACAGCCATGTTGAAAAAAACGGTTTGGAAGTGACAGCAGGAAGATGGCATAATAGAAAGCCCCAGACCCTCCTTCCTCCATGGAGATACCAGTGGACTTAAAAAATGTATACAGCCCAATTGTCTTTGGGAGAAATAACAGAAACAAGTTAAGAAGTTCCTGCACTCCAGGCAAGGACAAAGCCAAGTGCTTGGAAGCCCAGGAGGAAAATTCATGGAGCTCACTCATTCACCAGAGGCCCTCCCCTCTAGTATAGCATGGTACCACTGGAGAAAACTCCCAACTCAGAGTTCTTCTCAGGCAGAGAGAGAGAAAAGTGATTGTAAAGTGGGATGTCTAATATTCTGACTTTTGGAGGGGGTGTTACTTAAGGGACTGGCTTCTGTCTTGCCTAAATCTAAGCACAGAGAGGAACAAGGCAGCAGGTCAGGGACCAAAAAAAAAAAAAAAAAAAAAAAAAAAAGAACAAAAGGGCCAGGCACGGTGGTTCACGCCAAGATAAACACAAGGGGGAGCTCCAGTACCACAACTTGCTATGTAGCACCAGAAAGGTTTCAATGATGCAGACACTGGGGAAGCTTCTGAGTAAA